>NC_050534.1:19927934-19993694 GCF_002922805.2 Oryzias melastigma | reverse complement strand
CATAAAGGTTTGTTTTTTTCTGTAACTCTTTACACAGTAAACAAAACAGGTTTTTCTTCCCTCAAAGTGGACTGAACTGTGGACCCTGACCGGAAACTGACTCTGCTGTTTTTGTGACATAAACGAAAACAGCCCAAATTAACGTTTTTGAGAGGTAAAAATAAATGTTATTTTAAATAAACGTGACGTGTTTTGGTTGACAGCTGCTGCTGTTCGCGGCAAACAGATAAACACAAAGTTTCTGACATTTTTTTTCGGATCTTTTAGTCGTCGGCAGCACCTGATTCCGGCCTCCTGCCGTCTCACCGTCAGCGGCTCGGAGCAGAACCGTCGAGCGGACAGCAGAGACCCGCTCCCGACGAGCCGAGTCCCGCCGAGAGCCGCGAGGAGCAAAGCGCGAGCCATGACTGCATTCACCTTCCCACACTCACTTCCGGGTAACGTCATGACGTCACCACAACTCCCTTACTGTAGAAAAATGAAGCTTTTTTTTTTCTTTTGAGTTCTGGAAAAAGTTAGAGCGAGTTTTATGAAGTAAATTAAAAATTATAAACTTTAAATATATATTATTTCAGTTATGATTAAATATATATACGTATATAAAAATACAGTTACTTTTTTCAAACTCAATATTTTATACATAAATGCAGAAAAAAACGATTTGCCCCCTATTTATTATTTATTTATTAAATAAATAAGTTTATATAAACTTTCAAACTTTCATTTAACCTATTAATAATTCCATATATTTTATTTATTTTGTTATTTTTAGTATTAAATAGTTTTATTTTGATTTTCTCTGTTTAGAACTTGGAATAACAAATTTAATTTTATGCAGAATTAAAAAAATAATAGTACATTTTTTAAATGACAAAAATAGTTATAGCTAACAATTGTGTTTGTTACTATCTTAATAATGGCTGCATAATGTAGTTAAAACTGACTAAATTAAGCAGTAAATGCTAATTTCAAGTTTTTATGGCAAAGACTTAAAGTAAAACAGGACAAAACGCATTTTTTTATGTTTATCACAGGGCAAAAAAAAGTTTTAATGACCATTGTAGAAAAAAAATCACTGAATGCTGTACTCAGTACCGTAATGGGGTGCAGAAGATACTTTGCTTGCAAGACTTAAAAATCCTTGATAAGAATAGTGTTTTAACATGTTCTTGTAACATTTTTCTGACATTCATAAAAAAAATTATGCTTAAAATTGCGTTTTTAAGTATTTCTTTATTCAAATTGTGGTGATTCAAAAGCAGACGAAAAAATGCCATTGGAAAAAGATCGTATTTGTGATGTAGAAAATACTGTGGGCCGGGCCACAAGCTCCATGTTCAGCTCCATTCTGATGCATCCACTTGTAGATGAATAAATCCATGAACGTCTTTGTTGAGCTGGAACAAAACTGGATGACTGGATAGCTCCGATATTGCTCGCCATTTTTGTTGCACCGGTTGTAGTTGTGAGGGCTGTAAGCTAGCAGGAGAGGATGTAAACAAAGGGATGATGGGACATCAGCAGAGGCTTACTTCCGCTCCAACAGTCCTGCCCACAACTTATAAGTACATTTCTACTAAACTCCTGCTGCTCTGCAGAAACTATGTCCTAGAATACAACATATTTTTTAAATGTTTGACTAACAAACACATAATTATAATTAAAAGACCCCTGGGAACACTTTGAAAATAGATCTAAAAATGATCGGAGTGGGTCTTTAAAATGACTTCAAGCAGAAAGACAGTTATTAAACAGACATTATTGATGTAAAAGAATGAAAAGTAAAAAAAAAAAAAAAAAACCTTTTAATTTGAAGTGAGAGCTTTTAATCCACAAGAACGCACAACCGTACAGGAAATGACGTCATGATTCGTAGCTACAGAATGACCTACGGGAAAAACATCTCGCCTCCTTTTCAAGCAGCAAAACAAGGACTCGTCTCCATGGATACGTGATAAACAGACATGTCATGTTGATGCGCAGAAACGGTAAAAGAGTTGGTTCGTAACCTTCATGAAAACAGATGTTTTTGGAGCCGTCGTGGGCGCATGAAGACTGGATGTTCCTTCGTCGTCTGTTCTCGTGATCTGAAGAACAATGCCCGAAATGTGTTGAGGAAAGATACGATTGACGTTTCTGTGGTTCATGGTCAGCGTGACAACAGAAGGTTAGCGGTAAACACGTTAATGTCGACGTAAGACGTGCCAAAGAAAGAGTCCCATCAGAGAAACGGACACGGTCCTCCTCCCCAGGTAGAGGAGCAGGGCGGCCGGCGGCGGGCGGGGCTTGTGTCAGGTGACGGCGTTCAGGTTCTGGCCCCCATCGTTGGGGGCAAAAAACTGGACTTTGGGCGGAGCCAGGCCGGAGTTGTTCCTGTGCAGGTTCCCTCCTTTCCTCATGGAGTTGTTGCGCCGCATGGAGTTCCGCTTCCTCAGAGAGTTCTGGTGCGACAGCTCGCTCTTCTGGAGGGTTTGGATCAGGATGGACGGCTTCTCGTCCAGCTCCCGGGCGCTGCAGGGCGGAGTCGCCACCTTCAGAGACACACCCACAAACATCTTCATCCCGTCTAATCAAATTTAAAGCAGCCCGTTTTCACGTTTACCTTCACTGTGTTCCCAAATTTGGAGTAGTCCACCGAGTACACACCCTCCTCCTCTGTTACTATGGGAACAAAGCGATGACCCCACTGTATCTCCTCGGAGATGTAGGAGGTCCGGGCCTGCGTGGTGATCCCGGTGGTCTCCACGACCCCCTCCAGGATGACGATCACCTCCAGGTCGCTGCACTGCAGCTCCATGGCCGACAGGTCATAGAGTGGGCTGAAGACACAGCAGAGTCACAACTGCAGCTCCACGTTTGTCCAGCAGGGGGAGGTAACACTCGTTTAAAGGGTAACCAAGCACTAAATCAACTTTTTTTGGGCTGTTGACCTCTATAAAGGGGCATTTAAAGTGTTGTCTGTTGGTTGTTGCTAAATAAACGTGTTTAATTCATGAAAATATTGTCAAAAACTGTCTGTGTGCTGTCCCCTACAGGTTGAAATGAGGTACTGCAGTTGAATTTTGTGATTGGTTAACTGGTGTAAGTCCCAGAAGTTTGACGTCTTTAAACTGTGCAGCTCTAGTAAAAAAAGTCCCGCCCATCTGTCATTCTGTAACAGTCGGTCGTTAGCATGTTAGCTTTAGCATGGCTCGTAGGTCAAGGCAGATTCTTGAGAATTGATATACATCAGGGGCCCCCAAACTTTTTCTTGTGGGGGTCACAAAACTGTTTTCTTTTTTGAGTGGTGTCGGTTTGTAGGCTAACAGAAAAAGTGTAAAAATCACAGCCTTAATGTAAACATTTACGGTTTTCCAGAAAGCCACACATAGCTAAATTTAAAATAATTAATTTCTGTAAAAAAAAATAAATAAATAAATAAAATAAAATAGCTAAACTTAAAGCCTAAATTAGCAAAAACAGCTAACGTGTAGCTAAAATATGGGCTAAATGCCAAATTAGTCTAAAAAAAAATGGTAAAATGTGTAATTTAGCTAAAACAGCTAGTATTTAGCTAAAATATTAGCTAAGCTTCAAATTAGCCGAAAAAACTGAAAAAAGCCTAAATCAGTCAAAACAGCTAGCATGTAGCTAAAATATTAGCTAAACTCCAATATAGCACCTTCTAGTTTTACAACTAGAGAAAGCTAATCTAACTGTCAATCATAGATCCAAGCCACACCTCCACCACTCAGTCCCGCCCCCTTTTTGGCATTCTTCAAATCTTGACTGTGGAAGGATCCATCCTCCAACCGTCCTGTTTGGTTACCCTTTAAGAAAAACATTTTCCATTCGACTTTTGAGGATCGGATGAGAGGTAGGACCTGTTTTTGTCGATGACGTGGCAGATGATGAGCGGCGCCAGGAGGAACAAGCTGTTGCTGGCCACGGCACTCTCTGTCTGCACGTCGATCTGATGGATGGGGATCACCTCTCCTTCTGGGGTGGTCGTCTTCCTCACGACCTGCATGAGACGCACCAGACCAGCCGTCGAGATTCAAACCAACCGAAGAATCACGGCGTAGAAATACAAGCAGGAAGGGGCTAAAATCAGGACAAATTTAGATTTTTTTCAAACGTGTTTGGTGATAGCGATGCAGTGTTCCCTCACTATACAGTCTCTGTTTTCAGATTTGCATGCTTTATATATATTTTTCTTATAAATTGTGTTCTGCATTCTGATTGGCTGTGGACCATTGTCAATCAATCTCCTCAATACTTCATCTCCTGTACATAATCCTGAATCTTCAATCAGATCTTTGTTTTCACCCTATATTCCTGGAGAAGACAAGGGTTTGAACAGCTACACAAGTTTAGCTCCAACTCAGACTTTATCACGGACAAGCCCCCAAAACAGATCTCAACTGGAATTGGAGCAACTAAACTCATTTGAAAGTCCAGGTGTCTATTATTTCAGTTGTAGCTCCTTCGTTGCAGAAAAAAAAAAAAAAACCTTTTTATTGATTTACATATTGCTAATTGCCATTTTATTTATTTTTTTACATCTGAAACACCCAACTAAGCACATTAATTATAGTGTTTCAAAACAAACTAGATATAAATTCAAAAAACACAAAGATGTAATTTGAAATATATATATATAAAGTTATTTTGAAAAATAAAAATAAAATAAAATCTCATTTATTTGTTTTTCAGTGACGGTAACAACTCTGTACTGTGAAGCAAGAAATTATAATTATTTACCTAAACATCTCGTCTTGCTTTTATTACAAACTAATGTTCATCTTTCACAGAACAATTACACTAAATGCTAATTATAAGAATACATAACTCTTAATCCTGCTCTGGTTTGTAGTGAAAATGGTGCTAATTAGCTTAAAATGCTAACCTAAGAAAAAATGTGTAAAATCAAATGAAAAAAGATTAAATCAGGAACTACAACCAATTATAAGTCTAGTGTAGTTCTAGAATTAAATGTTTAAATAAGTACAAAAAAATCTACTGTTGTTTTAAAAAAGTTTGATGTTAATTTACCAGAAAGCAGCTAATTGTTAGCTAGCTAGTAGAGCTAGCTAGAGAAGCTATGATAGAAAATGTTGACATTTTATTTTCTGATAAAATTTAACATTTGAATTCTTATGAAACAAAGTACACTCAGGAAAATACTTGATAACTTACAGTCACTAAGAAAAAAATACCTACAAACTTTATAAATACTGTAGCTATATTTACTGTAGCTAATGCTAATATGTTAGCAAGAACACTTGTTGGCTTTTTTAGTTTTTTTTTAATGTAACAATGGAAAATATTTAATATCACTTATTTTATTTGTTTACATAAAAATTATATTTAAACACTTAAATATATAACATAAATATTTTAACCAAAAACATTTATTAAATTTACTTTTTGTTTAAGTGAACTTATCAACATTCTATTTTAAAACTTTTGTTACTTGTTGAAATATTTAGAATTCTGTTTACACTCAGGAAATTAACCCATTCCTGCTTGACTTTATTGCAAATTATGTAAGAAAAAAAATATTTTTAAAGCTTTTTTATTTAAAATGATGCCAAATTAAAGTCCTAGATTTGTTGGTATGTTGCAAGCTAGTGACATTCAGCATGAAGTTGTTAAAATTGTTTAAATGTTTTTGTTTTTTTTTTTTGTATAAAATGTCCCCAAACATGTTGCATTTGGAATAAATAATCTCAGATTAAGTTGCTACATCATCAGTTATGAATACATTCGGTGAATAAACATTTTAACACTGAGGGCTAAAGGCCAATCAGACGAACCTGCAGCCTGACGGTTGCTCCGATGATCATGCTCTTCCTCAGATCTCCAATCCGGATCATGAAACACAGACGGTTGTTCCTGACGGCGATCACAGCGTGGCGGCTGAAGATCAGCGTCTCGGCGCGACGGTTGGACTGAGCGGTCTTCATGAAGATACAACCTGAGGACGGGCAAATGCTGTAACTTCCTGCTTTGTCCCTCCTGACGGGACGTTTCTCAGCCTTACCCAGCATGACGGCATTGATGATGAGGCCCACGATGTTCTGCAGGATGAGGACGGTGATGGCGGTCGGACACTCCTCTGTTATCATGCGTCCGCCGAAGCCGATGGTGACCTGAACCTCGATGGAGAACAGGAAGGCTGAAGAAAAAGACCTGCAGGAGGAGGAGTCATTATTGAACCCAGCCAACTCTGTACAATAACGAGCAGGATCAAATCTGAATAATTCAGGAATGCACGACGCTAATTATCATTTTTCTTCAGATATGTTTTACAGTCTCAATTTTTTTTTTTTTTAAACAGTGCATTGTGTTCTGGGTCCTGATTGGCTGTAGACCACCGTCAGTCAACGTCCTCCATACTCCATCCTCTGTACAGAATGTGTTCAGTTTTCCAAATCTACATGAATCTTCAATCAGATCTTTGTTTTCCTTCTATATTACTGGAAGGTTTGAACAGCTACACAAGTTTAGCTCCTTATCCCGGACAAGCCCCCAAAATGGATCTCAACTGGAATTAGAGCAACTAAAGTCCATTTGAAGACCCAGGTCTTTCAGTTATGGTTCTTTGTAGAAAAATCGTTTTAATCGGTTTACATGCTGTTGTTTTTTCGTTTTACACGTGAGACACCCAAACAAGAAGAGATGTGACGTTCACGAACAAATCCAAACTTTAAAAAACCGGGAATTAAGTCCCGGTTGGCTGGGAACCGTTCTTTATCCATCCATCTTTTTCTGCTCGTCTGGGACCGGGTCGTGGGGGCAACAGTCTGAGCCATGTGTTAAAGTCAAGGCCCGGGGGCCAGATCCGGCCCTCCAGATCATTTTTGTTATTAAAAAATTATGTTATTTTGTTATCTTATCTTATTTTTAACTTGTATAATTTTGACAAAATATATATTTTATGGAGAGTAAAATTTTGAAAGTTATTTAAGGTTTAAGTTGATTTATTCTGGAATAACATTCCTGCCTTTTTTATTCATAATTATCGTTAAAAAAAGTTATGGTTTTAAAGTTTTAAAAAAATGTCAATCTGCTAGCTTTATGGACGATTTTGACTTTTACTAAGATTTTTTAGGCTATTTTGGAGTTTAGCTAATATTTCAGCTACATGCTAGCTGGTTTGGCTAATTTAGGCTGTTTTGAAGTTTAGAATTTTTTTCAGCTACATGCTAGCTGTTTTGGCTAACCTAAGGTTTTTTTTCGAAGTTTTTTAGGTTAATTTAGCATTTAGCCAATATTTTAGCTGGCTATCGACTTCAGTGTTTTCAGCTATCAGCTTCAGCATTTTTAGTCATTAATTTCAGCATCTTCAGCAGTCAAATTCAGCTTACAGCATTCACACTAGCATTATCACAGGTAATGCTGTATTAGTTCATAATTATGTTAAAAAGTTACAGTTTTAAAGTTTTAAAAATGTAGTTTTAGTTTGTTCACTAATAGTTTATCCTGTTCGTTGTGTTCTGGATTTTGTCCCCCTGTCCGGTTGAGTTTGACCCCTCTGCTTTAGAGGAATCTCTGCTCCATGGACGACATAAACACGTATCTGTACATGATGTCCAACAACTGCATTAGAAGTCGGTTGTGATCCTGATCACATTTTGGTTTTGGAGCAGCATCTGCTGCAGTCGGAGGTTTCTGAAGGAAAAGCGGCCTCCACACTAGTTATTAACTGGAACCATTTTGGAATCCGAGCAGTTTTTCTTCTCTGCATCTGCGGGTCTCCTCGCTCACGTCCCAGATGGAGACTGATAAAGGAGAAGCGTGGGAAACTCTGATGAGGAGATGCTGCCATCAGAACCACAAACAGTTCAGCCAAACTCTTCCAGAACAGAGAGGACAGTTCTCCAGATGTAAAAAAGAAAAGGAGAGATAGAGAGCAGAGAAAGGAGGTTCAGAGGAGGAGAAGGAGGTGCTCTTCATCTGCTGGAATCACCTGTTTCCCCTGAAATAAACGGCAGTTTCACCCCTGATTTATGTCCCGTCCCTCCTCTTCCTCTCCGGGTTTATAATAAAGTGAAGAGGATGAGGACTTCCGAGACATGAAAGCCTCCTGAGATTCTTACTTGACGTCTGTGACGCAGTAGGCCGGGTTCTTCACGCCCGGGTCCAGGTCTCCGTGCGCGAACGCCACCAGCCACCAGCTCATGGCGAACAGCAGCCAGCTGCTCACGAAGGTGGTGGTGAAGATGACGAGGGTGAAGCGCCACTTCAGGTCCACCAGCGTGGTGAAGACGTCCTGCAGGAACCGGCCCTGCTCGCGGATGTTCTTGTGCGCCAAGTTGCAGGAGCCGTTTTTGGCGATGAAGCGCGCCTTGTTCACGCGGTCCCTGAACACCGGCTTGCGGGGCATGCGGGAGACGAGCCCCGGCAGCCCGAACTCCTCCGGGATGATGCTTTTCCGCGGGTACATGTTGACTTTGGAAAGGCTCGAAGTCCCTTTTCAGACGGAGACCCGAAGCCGGTGCGTCTTTACGCGCGGATCCATGGAGTTTCGGGGATGATTGGAGGCGCGAGCGCCGCCTCTGCCGCTCCTCTGAGGGCAGGGAGGGACTGACGGAACCGTCCTGTTGACGTCGACCCGCTTCAGAGTCCAGACCAGCTGAGACCTGCGCCTTCAGGGACCCTCCAGGACGGTCGGAAAACTCAACTTTACGCGCTTCATTAAAGATGTCCAAAACTTTCAAATACACTTTTCTGTGTCAAATTTCTGACCAGAATCTAAAATTTTAGGTTCTAAATTCACAAGATGTCCTAATTTATTGAGCTAAAGTTGGTTATTAATGATATAATTTACCTTTTTTTTTTAATCAAGTGGATTGGTTTACCCAATTTATGTTATTTCCCGAGTTAAAGTAAACCTGTCCCGTTTTAACCTAAGAATTGGGATAAAAACATCCACATTTTGGTTACTTTGAACTATGGAGTTTAAGTAATTCATCTTTTTCTCTTTTCTCCCCGTTTGGTTCATTTTATGATTCTTTTTAAACTTCAAATCTTCTTTTTACATCAAAAACATATTTAATCCAAAAACTTAATGAAGAAAAGGCTTTTTCTTTGAAGGATGTCAGTATTTTCAAAATAATGAATTTTTTTGATCCAGAATTTTAAATATAATGTAATAATTCCCATGAGCATGTACTAAAATATTCAGGTCATCAATAAAAAAATATTTTCCTCAAATTTCTTTTTTTTTTGTTTCAGCATTAATTGCCGTTCAACCACTAGAGGGCGACATTACGCAACTTTAGCCTCTTTTCTGTCATTTGTTGATGCTCTAAAGTTGCTTTTTTCCTTCCTTTTGCTCTAAATGTTGCAGTAAGGCGACACAAAGTGCTCTAAAAAGATCTTTTTATTATTAATTAAATTATTTCTGCTCCACATCCATATTTTGGATGAGGATTCAAGAACAAAACAGCCCGATGTCACACAAAACTCCTTTATTTTCATTTCAAATGTAAAAAAAAGATAAACACATGTGATACTTTCCTAAATTTGAATCAAAACCTCTCAAATATGCATTTCCTCAGAATAAAAAAAACATTTCTAGCAAACAGGCTGAAGATAAGATAAGTTAACAGTCAGGAGAGAAAGAAGAAGTGCATAGAAACGAGGAGGTTTCCACCGCTCCTCTAAATTAAGACTCCAGCCGCACGCTGGCGCTGATGCTTGAGAGTCGGCAAAAGGCGCATTTTACGTTTTAAAACGTGTTTAAGACGAGAAAATCCAGCTGGATGAAGAATGTCGAGACGGAAACAGAAAGGAGGAGGAGGAAGATAAAAAAATGATCAACGAGTCGGAACAGAAGCAGTGAATGAAACAGCCGAAAGATAAACAAATAAAACTAAATATTTAAAACAGACTCAAAGAGAAAACAGCTTCCAGACAAACGGAATCTGGAAACCTTCATTAGACGGTTTGAGTTAAAGAAATCAAAAACCACAAATCTTAAATGTTTATCTTAAAAATCTGGTTTACTTTTTGATAATCCATCATAATCACAGTGTGGATTAGAAACAGTAAAAAGGCTGTTTTCATGTTTATGAAACGTCGAGACTTCAGAGATCCTCACAGAGAAATCGTCTCACAAACGTAGTTTAAGACGAATTCTGTCTTTTCATAATCATCAGAAAAATGCAACAGTTTTCATTGGAGCGGGTCTTTAAAAACCGCTATCGTGCTACTATTTATTAATAATTGTGGTAAATGTCAGATTACACGTTCTAAATTGTGGATTTAAATTAGGGACGTCGGGGAAAAAAAATCGGTATGTCGCGATATTTCATTGGCAATACTTGTGTCCATTTAAAATCACGACAAGATGATATTTAATTAATTAATTTTGAACATCTGACTTTCCACCTGAACCCTCGACCGCTAACTAACTCACTGAGCCAATCAAACCAGAGCCACAGCAGCATGGATTTATGGGTAAAAGAAACTTGTGTATGAGATGTTTAACATTAAGATCGTGAAATAAAATTAATTTTGATGTTTTATTAGTATGAAAGGCGTATTAAAAGTTATTCTTTATAATAGTAAAGAATTGTTCTGCTATAGTTCTGATACATATCGTGATAAGAATCGCTAGACTTGTCGTGATACTACGGCCGGTCCTACTTTTGTTTTTTGATCACTTTCTTGTTATAACGATCCATTATGTCGCAATAACGAGAAAACAAACTTTGTTTCCTAATTATAATGAGATCAATTATCTAGTCACTTCGTTCTCTCGTTATTACGAAAAATTGGATTTCGTAACAACGAGAAAAGAAACTTTTTTTCTTGTTATAACAAAATATTTAAGAGCAAAGAATGAAGCATCCTCCTCTCTCTTTTCCACACTGAGACACGGAATTATAAATCCTTTAGTTCGTAGTTATCAACAAAAACAGAAGAAGAAACACTCCCCAAATGTCATATTTTAGTCTATTTTTACCTATTAATGGATCTACACTCTTTAAAGGTCTTAATTCCATCACATCCATCAGGCCCCTCCCTTTATGTCCCCAAACAAACAGGTGAAATGACAGAACCCCGGAGCATTTCTGCATGGTGCGTTCACTGAACTCTGGACATCAGGCGTTTGAGGAGCGTAGATCCACTAAAAATAAAAAATTGACAAAAAACTATTTTAGTGGAGTGTTCTTTTACTATTTTTGTTGTTTACCACAAAATAAAAAGACTTAAAACTGGTAAAGTCTCTGCGTCTCTGTGCATGAAGGGAGAGGGGGACACTTCATTCTCGTTATTGATTATCTCGTTATTACGAGATAATATCTAATGATTAAATCCAATAATAATATCTGATAATAACAAGATATTACGAGTTTGATTAATTATTACAAGATAATATCTCGTTCTTTTCAAGAAAACGAGATATTATGTCATTATCACAAGAAAATGATCAAGCAAAAAAGTGGAGCCAGATATTAAAAGATTTGTTCATTTTGTGGTACAAGAACCAGATGTGGCTCAAATTTACTTTAGGATCTCCTGATTCTGAAAAAGTACATCAGTCACAAGAGAATCCAAGATTTTAAATGTATCTGATTTATATACATGTATGTGTTCTGTAGGATACACTCCAGGTAAAGGACTGGATTTTATACTTCAACAGAAAATATTGTTGTGACATGAAATATTTCTGTAAAAATTAAGTGTATGGCGGCCATCTTTAAAAATGGCCGCCATATGGGCTTTTTCAAAACAAGGTACATCATCCATGAGGGATTTGGTGCATGATTTGTCTGAGATATCAACCCAATCCCAGCATTGAATGAGACCAGGAACACGGACAGGAATGGAGGCGGTAGTGTGATGGTGTGGGGGTGCTGTGCAGACGATTCTGACGGAGGAAGAAAGTTCTCAGTCTGAGTTTTCTGTAGCAGGACGACGTCAAATCACAGCTGATGATGGTTCTGGTCAAACCGTCCTTTGATTTCTTCTTTTTTTTTTTAATAAAAATCGTCAAAATTGTCTAAATTTAAATGTTTTTGTAAAGAGGGATGGAAGAAAACTTTCCCAACAGTCGCTCCTGTTCAGGGCGACTTGAGCAGCTAATAGATTTAAGGGAGTAATTACAATCTCACATCAAAACGAAGGCTTTGAGAGAAACCATGAAAGGAAATTATAAATAAAAAAACTACATTTTAGATGACAAAAATGCAAAGAAATGACGTTTTCACAGCTCTAATAATTCACGTTTTCCTAAAAGCTGATCAGAAAAAGACATAATGACCTCACAAAAGTACAAAAGCAGTTACTTTATGAAGCTCGTTTTCATTAACAGACACTCAGACTCGCTGCTACAATGAGAAGAAACTTTTCCAGAGTTTAAGTTGTTTGTTTTCAGATGAAAAGCAGCAACAGCCTTTAAGAAAATCTGCCTTGAAAGATAAAAAAGTTTGACTTTTCATGGTAGAAGAGTTTGAGTAAAAGGCATTTTATCAGATAGTTTGTGTTAGACAGCTGGAGCTTCCAGGAGCTCACAGAAGGAAAGTTCATTTAGATTTCAGCAAAGCACGACTGCAGACAGACAGCAGGTTCAGCGGCAGCAGGCCTCGCCGCCGCCGCCGCGCCCTACAGTGTTCGGACTAACGTCACAGAAACACAACTGACAAAACATTTATCTGCTCTAACAAAACTTGAAAAAAAATCTCATTCATGCTTTTCTATCATTTTAAGACATAAAAAATACAAATAAAAACAGATAATAATTCTTGTTTCAACGTTGAAATTTTCCAAGCTTTTAAGTCTCCTGTTTTATTTTGAAAGTTTGGTTTATGTTTACTTCCTGTTACTATGTCATTCCTGTGTTTTGTTGTCAATTGTATAAAACATTATTTCAGTTAATTTTTTAAAGAAATCTTTGATTCTGTTTGACCTTTTCTGCGGTTTTAGCACCAAACGTAGCGGCTAATAAAAAAAGCTAACTAGACCATTTCGGACAAACGTGTTTTATTTTGAAAGTTTACATTGCTTTAACTTTAATTTCCTGTTATTATGTCACTCCTGGTGTCTGTGGGAGGTTTTCTAAAATGTTCTTTCCGTTTGTTAGAACATTTGTTTTCCTACAAACTTGATTTTTATTCTACTTTTTCTAAGATTTTAGTCATCAAGACAGCAGCTAATTAGAACGCTAGCTTGACAGTTTTGGACTGTTCTGTTTTATTTTGAAAGTTTTCATTGTGTTTGCCTTTACTTCCTGTTACTATGTCACTACTGTTTTCTGTTGGCAGTTATACAGAAATTTATTTAAGATTGAAGACATTTTGTTTGACTTTTTCTAGGATTTTAGCGGTCAAATAGCGGCTAATTAAATCAGCTAACCGTTTTGAACATTTGATTTATTTTGAAAGTTTGCCTTGTGTGTATTTTTACATCCTGTTTCTTCTGATGGTTTTCTAGAATATTCTTTCAGTTTGTTAAGAATTTTTTTTCTTACAAACTCAATTTTTATTCTACTTTTTCCACAATTTTAGCTATCAAGTTAGCGGCTAATTAAAACAGCTAACTTGACCGTTTTGGACCGTTCTGTTTTATTTTATTTATATTCAGTCAGTCACAGGAGTGTGTATGGACACCTAATGTGTTAAATACCATAAAGAGAGGAGTTACCAATGCTAACATCTGTTAGCAGTAGCGTGACACACTCTCTTCTTTGTATTTGCTAGCTAACATTGTGCGTCTGACAAAGTTTTTGGTTAAGGACACAAAGGCAACGAGCGGCAAAAACTTTATAGTAACAATTCGTGACTCTGCCAGTGGTGTACTTTTTTGGCGTGCGACTTCCTTGAATAATCACGTTATTTTTTAAGTTGCTAACCGCGTGCCGCTTCTGCCGTCAAATTTTAGCACCAGTTCCGGGAATCATGGGGAAAAAACAACAAACGAAGAACAGTTTCTTCCGCATAATGACACTCAGATATGATAAGGATTCTCAGTCTTAAGGCGGTTTTACTATTTATTTTAATAAAGCTAGAAGCTAACAGAGCTAATGCAGCTAATGCAGCTAACGCAGCTAATTGAGCTGGTTCTACTACCGCGGCTTGTTTAGCTAATGCAGCTAATGGAGCTAATTCAGTAAACGTAGCTTACCGAACTAAATCAGCTAATACCGCTAACGCTGCTAATTTAGTTATCCCAGCTAACGCAGCTACTTCTATACGTCTTTAACAGTAGAACTGGAAACTTCTCATAAAAAGTCACATTAGAATATTTGATATGTCTAATATTTGTTAATGTATGTTTGATTATTTTACCGTTTCATAAACAGACATTTAATGATGAGAGATTAAAAAAGTCATTTTTTGCGAGCAGAAAATCCTCAAAAATGGAGGTACTTTTATTTTTTTTAAAATCTGTTAAGTTAAAGGGTAATCAAACCAGTTTTGTGGCAAAAAACAAAAAAAGTTTATTTTACTGAGTTCAAAACAAGAGATTCCAAACAGGAAATAAGTTTACATGCAGAAAAATCATCAATAAAACAAATTTCTTTATTGTTTTAAATTTCTATGATCCAAAATATTTAATTTATAATTGTTTCCAGGTGCTTTTAATTTGAAGGAGTATTTTAAATGATGAAAGTGTAAAGTTTGAGTTTGAAAATGGGTCAAAAAAAGGTTTAATGTATTTAAATGTTGGGAGTTGGTTTATTTTGAACAGTTTTACGTGATTCATCCACAAACTGTGTTGTCGTCTTTCCACCTTAAATTCTTAAAGTTTAAACTCTTCAACATTCTTGTCATTTCATCAGTTTTGCTTCTGCGGCACAAATTGACCATAAAATAAGTACATTTAAAAAAGAAAAGTAAAAGTTTCAGTGACCCCGCCCCCCATGTGTCCTCATTATTGCATAACGTGAATCGATATGAACGAATAAACGGTTAGAAACTTTTTTACAAAATTCTTAAATCCTATCTGTAGAACTTTCTGCTTGAAGCTACGTCACAATTTCCACAACAAAACCAAATCTAAACACGCCGGCGGTGACTCCACCCCCTTATTCTGTCTCATACACTAACTTCTCGTCATCGGAGTGATTTGGCTGAAGTTTAAGAGGTGAATCTTCAGTAAACTTCATATAAACTGTACAAAAATTTTTCACGACTTGTGTCGAAGCTTCAAGTCGACCAACGATAAGAAGCTAAAACTGTGTTTTTGACCTAAAACATTCAAATCTTTAAGATCTTTAAACCGTTACGATCAATCCGGAAATGTCGAGTAAACTTGTTTTCACTTTCAACAGCGCCCTCTTCTGGTGGTTCTTCTCTTCGGACACTCATCCTGAACTTCAAACCATTTTTGAACGAAGAACCTAAAAAGTTCCTTATCATGATGCTACCACTGCCATGTTTTAAACAGTGGGGCTGTTTTTGCGCCAAAAAATACCCATGAAATGCCGTAAAAGTGGCAAGAAAACATTTGTTTGTTACGTATTTTTCATTTTGTCACTGGAATCACTTTCTATTAAGAATTTAAGTCTTCCTAAACGTGTTCCATGAATCCTAAAAATGGTTTGTTTGGCTGCTGTGAGTGCTCCATTCCACGCTCCGGATGGAAGAGAACCGAACCGGGGCCGGCTTGTCCAGAAGGAACCGTGTTGGGATAGGCTCCAGCAGCCTGTGACCAATCCAGCATGAAGCAGAAGGATGAACCGTGATTCTATCAGGTCTTGTTGTCATGGAAACGGAGCCTGGCTCCACTAAAGTCTTTCTACCTCACACCTGTTGGCAGGGAGAGTCGGAACCCGAAGAAAACAGATGAGCGGACGGTTCTGACTCTCTTGTTTGAGTCGAGACACCAAACCGACCAACTTGGACCGCTCGAGTCGCTCTTGTTGAATTCATCGAGTCGGTTCGTCGTGGTTACATGTCGGCTCTGACGAAGGAGGCGAACATCCCGTCCTCCTGCTCCAACAGAGTCTCGGGTTTGTCGTACTCCACGATGTTGCCTCGCTTCATCACAATGACCAGGTCGGCCGTGAGGATGGTGTGCACTCGGTGCTGCGGACACACAACACAACACGGCGTGAGCGTCCACGCCTCAGGCCGGCTTCACACACAACACGACTCCCTGATGGATCACACGGAGGTTTATTTGGTGGCTTTTGGTACCACCAGATCAAATATCCTAGAACATTGCAAACATTTTCTCTCAATAAATGTTTGTCAACATGAATTATGGTTTTAATAAGAAGTTTGTGGGAAATATTTTTTGGATTTTTAAAGAAAGGGTTCCTACTGGTTTTTTAATTGCTCGAGATTGAAAAAAGCCCTTGTTGGTTTAAAAATAAAGGTCGACTTCATAAAGTCAGTTTTTAAGTTGTAATTTGATCTTTTACTGCACCATGTCATGAATTTAAAGGGTCTATACCATGAAAAACACTTTTTGAGCTTTTAAGTGTATTATTCTGTTAACTCCTCCTATATAAAACCCAAAGTGGTATTTTGATCTTTTCAAACATTTCTGAGTAATCCTCTAAAAATTGCGCTCCGAGAATCAGCCCTTCTAAAACCACAAAAACGAGCAAGTTCTGATGAATTGATGTCAGTGAGAACCGCCCCTTTCAGGAAGAGTCTGGGCTGCCAGCACCGCCCCCAAGCTAACACAAATCAGCTGATAACTTCACAGTTCAGCTAGCATTGAGTGGCCGCTAACTTCCTCGCTCAGCTAGTAGCCGCTAACTTCGTCACTCAACTAGCAGCGGCTAACTTCGTCGCTCAGCTAGCAGCCGCTAACTTCGCCACTCAGCTAGCAGTTGGCAGCGGGTAACTTCGCCACTCAGCTAGCAGCCGCTAACTTCGTCACTCCGCTAGCAGCCGCTAACTTCGCCGCTCAGCTAGCAGTTGGCAGCCGCTAACTTCGTCACTCAGCTAGCAGTTAGCAGCCGCTAACTAGCTAGCAGTTGGAAGCCGCTAACTTCGTCACTCAGCTAGCAGTTAGCAGCCGTTAACTTCGTCACTCAGCTAGCAGCCGCTAACTTCGTCACTTAGCTAGCAGTTGGCAGCCGCTAACTTCGTCACTTAGCTAGCAGTTAGCAGCCGCTAACTACGTCACTTAGCTAGCAGTTGACAGCCGCTAACTTCGTCACTCAGCTAGCAGTAAGCAGCTGCTAACTTCGCCACTCAACTAGCAGCCGCTAACTTCGTCGCTCAGCTAGCAGCGGCTAACTTCGTCGCTCAGCTAGCAGCCGCTAACTTCGTCGCTCAGCTAGCAGCCGCTAACTTCGTCACTCAACTAGCAGCGGCTAACTTCGTCGCTCAGCTAGCAGCCGCTAACTTCGTCGCTCAGCTAGCAGCCGCTAACTTCGCCACTCAGCTAGCAGTTGGCAGCGGCTAACTTCGTCACTCAGCTAGCAGCCGTTAACTTCGCCGCTCAGCTAGCAGCCGCTAACTTCGTCACTCAGCTAGCAGCCGCTTACTTCGCCGCTCAGCTAGCAGTTAGGAGCCGCTAACTCCATCACTTAGCTAGCAGTTGGCAGCCGCTAACTTCGTCACTCAGCTAGCAGTTAGCAGCTGCTAACTTCCCCACTCAGCAAGCAGCCGCTAACTTCGTCACTCAGCTAGCAGCCACTAACTTTGTCACTTAGCTAGCAGTTGGCAGCCGCTAACTTCGTCACTCAGCTAGCAGTTAGCAGCCGCTAACTAGCTAGCAGTTGGCAGCCGCTAACTTCGTCACTCAGCTAGCAGTTAGCAGCCGTTAACTTCGTCACTCAGCTAGCAGCCGCTAACTTCGTCACTTAGCTAGCAGTTGGCAGCCGCTAACTTCGTCACTCAGCTAGCAGTTAGCAGCCGCTAACTTCACCACTCAGCTAGCAGCCGGTAACTTCGCCACTCAGCTAGCAGTTAGCAGCCGCCAACTTCGCCACTCAGCTAGCAGCCGCTAACTTCGTCACTTAGCTAGCAGTTTGCTACTGCTAACTTCGTCACACAGTTAGGGTTGTTCATCCGCTAACTTCGCTGCTTTGCTAAAGATGATCAGCCGCTAACTTCGCAGCTAGCAGCTGATTAGCTACTAACTTCGCCGCTCAACTAGCGGTAATCAGCCAATAACTTCACAGGTCAGCTAGCAATGATCTGTTGCTAACTTCACTTATTAGCTAAAGATGATCAGACGCTAACTTAATCGCTCAGCTAAAAGTGAGCAGCCGCTAACTTTGCAGCTCAGCTAGCAGCTGATTAGCTATTAACTTCGCTCTGGTAGCTCAGCCTGTGTAGGGATGAGAACTAAAGCCAAATATACGGTATGCACATCCATATTTCGGATGTCCTTAAGTTCGGATGTTGTTTGTTTTTTTGTGGCGGAACGCAGACACGCTGTTGAGGCTGGGTCTATGATGACATCATGAAATGGGCGGCACCCACACACCGATAGGCGGTCCCTCAGAGATAGAGGTGTTTTACTTCTGGGTAGCAAAAAAACTCACGAAAATAATTCATATGTCATAAATAATTTGTTTTTGTGTTCCAACGGTAATTTATAACATATGATAAACTCTGAAACAATTATTTTGACCCTTTAAAAATAACTGAGGCTTTTTACAGCAATTTTAGCTTAAAAATATTTACAGTTAAAACAAATTAATAGCACAAAAAATGGATCCCATGACAACATTTTCTTTATATACGTCCTCCATCATCAGACACAAGAACAAGTTAAAATCATAGTTTTCATGAGTGGGTCTTTACAGTCTAATCATCTTAAATCTGGAGCAGAGAATGAAAGAGCATGCAGAAGTTAGTTTGGTACCAACCAGGCTGCCAGGGGCAGAAAGGCTTCAGCAGACCCAGACTCAGACTCCGGCTCGGGCTCAGCCAGGACAAGCGGGACAGTAAAACACAAAGGAGGAGGACAGGAAGGGGTCCTGGCCGAGCCGAAGCGGTCCGAGCCGATCCGGGTCTACTTGTGAGTCCTCACTAGCACACTGAAGAGGCTCTCCTCCTGTGCTAGCAGGCTGGGAGCCGAGTCATTTTCCACCAAGATCCCTGAGGAGAAGACCAGCACCTGCTCGGCGTCCAAGATAGAGGACACTCGGTGCTGGTGCGGGGCGGGGGGAGACGCAGGACGACGGGGTGAATACAGAGGAAGATGGAGAGGGAAGGATACAACAGTTCGTAAACACGATCACAGACACAGAAGGAGGAAAAAGGGAAGCCGGTGAGTCAAAGAAGAGGATTGATTTTGATCATTTCACCACTGCATGTCACTTACAGCAACTGTTCAAGCAAAAAACAGGAAAAGAAAACTAAAGAGGGATGTCTGGTTTACAGGAACGATGCAAAGATCCGGCCGATTCTGCCGGTTTGCATCGGCGCTACTTCCTGTTCCAGAAACACACGGACACCTTCAAGGACTTACGGCGATCGTAACGACCGTCCGGTCCGCAAAGGCCGTCATCACCACCTTCTGCAAGATGTTCTCCTGCAGCGGTGGAAGAGAAAACAAGGTTAGCGGGCGAGGAACCCTGAGAGGGTCAAAGGTCACCTCCAGAACAACCCAGAACCTTTAACAGACCCGATTACCTTCAGTCTATCTGGAAAATTCCTCCCTACTGAACAGCTTCCAGACTGAGCTGTCGCAAGACCGTCCATCAATGAGGACGACAAACATGCTCCGTCTGCAGCTAAGGAGGTCAGACTGAGGTCTCATGAACTCAAAACAAGTGTAGAAAAAGGGGAGGAGCTTCTGGAAACAAATATACTGTTTTTTTATGATGTCATATTTGTAAGGAACAAACATTTGCTGGATAAACTTAAATCTAATGAGTTATATCGGCTAGAGATGCTACGCTAACCTGTTAGCATTGTCCAAAATACATGAAGAGCGACGCCATATTGGAAAGGGCAGAAAACAATGAGATACAACTTAGCAGAGACAATAAAATAACCATAGAATGTTTAATTTTCGTTTAAAAAGGAAAAAAGGGAAAAAAAGACTCAGGTTGTCGTATTTATGTTTTTGTACGAAGTGCAACAGATTACCAACACGGGACGGGAGAGAGGACACAGTGAGCACTTCAGTCCACGGCCCAGAGTGCCGAGGCAAGCGACTGCGGCTCCATATGTCAGCCATGTTTCAGGACAACATGGCTGACATGTCTCTGAGCTTGTTGTAGTTTTATACGATTCTCCCTCATTTTTAAAATGAAAATTTCTTACATTTCTTCAAACAGCATGCTCCCCACAAACATGGAGATACTTTAAAGCAAACTATGGCCCGTGGGCCGGATCAGGCCCGCCTCCACATTTGGCCCGGCCCCCCACACACCATCAAAAACGCGGATCAAGAACCACTTAGCTAATATTTCAGCTACATGCTAACTGTTTTGGCGATTTTGGCTTTTTCTCAATTTTTTCAGCTATTTTTGAGTTTAGCTAATATTTTAGCCTTATGCTAGCTGTTTTGGCTAAATTAGACATTTTACCAGGTTTTGGGGCTAATTTGGAGTTTAGCTAATATTTCAGCTACATGCAAGCTGTTTTGGCAATTTTGGCTTTTTCTCAATTTTTTCAGCTATTTTTGAGTTTAGCTAATATTTTAGCCTTATGTTAGCTGTTTTGGATAAATTAGACATTTTATCAGGTTTTTGGGGCTAATTTGAAGTTCAGCTAATATTTCAGCTACATGCAAGCTGTTTTGGAAATTTTGGCTTTTTCACATTTTTTTCAGCTATTTTTAGTTAAGTTTATATTTTAGCCTTATGCTAGCCGTTTTGGCTAAATTAGACATTTTACCAGTTTTTTAAGGTTAATTAAGAGTTTGGCAAATATTTCAGCGAACTGCTATCTATTTTGGCTAATTTAGATTTTTTTTTCAGTTTTCTAGGCTAATTTGGCATGTCGCTAATATTTTAGCTAGCTATCAGCCTTAGTGTTTTCAGTTATTTCTTTCAGCGTTTTTAGTTATAAATTTCAGCATCTTCAGTGGTCAAATTCAGCTCACAGCATTCACACTAGCATTATTGCAGGTAATGCTATATATTAAGACCTGATCCGAATTCTTCCTATAGCCCTCCCCCTTCGTTTATCCCTCCGTGCTTGCTCCAAACAGAGGGTGATGAAAAAATGGTGTCTAATATTTCGGACTTTAGTTCAATGACGTCATCAACATCGCCGGTCCGCTAGCGTTAGCGTGGAGCTTCCAGCGCTTGAATAAACATAACAACAGCGGTTTTATAACTTTAAAAAGGTCACACTACAACATAAAGTCATTAATTACATTTAAATTTAAACTTCTGTGGTTCGGAGCGCACCAAAGGGAAGAAAAGAGCTCCTTAGCGCGACTCACCGTCGCCATGTCTATGGATGCTGTGGCTTCGTCCATGATGAGGATGCTGCTCTTCCTGACAAAAGCTCGGGCCAGACAGAAGAGCTGCCTCTGACCGACGCTGAAGTTCTCTCCTCCTTCAGTCACCACCGCGTCTAAACACAAAACCGATGCAGGACACGGTTAGAAAAAATGTCAAATTCAGGCAATATTGTACTCAAAAATCTACGTTATGGCGAGGGACCACAGGGATGAGCTTTTTCATTCGGTTACCGAGGCCGCCAGGAAGAGCTTTGACCATGTTCTTCAGCTGAGCGATCTCTAGCGCCTCCCACAGGCGGTCGTCACTGCACTCCCTCTCCGGATCCAGATTAAATCTGAAACACAAACATCCAATTCATTTGTTTTGATGGTAATTTAAAGACTTATATGTTTGACAAGAAAGACCAAACGGTTAACAGATCTTCGGATTTTCAAGCAAAGTCCAAAAATAAATCAATATGTCAAAATATTTCTGTACGTTATTTGCTAAATGTTTAAGAAAATAAAGATGAGATAACAGGATTGACTGAGGAAAAGCGCTCGGACTGAAGGGAATCATGAAACAGAAGATCTGTGATGGTAAGGAGGTAAAACTGCAGCTCAAACTGGGTCAGAACATCTAAGAAAACAGCCGTCGCTCCGTGTCGACCGGCTTACGTTCACATAAACAAACTCCAACACGGACTTTTGCGTCGCACACAATCATCCTGTCCAAACAAACTCACATGCTCTCTGGCTCTTGTAACAAACAGAGAGACGTGTTATTATCTGCTAACACAAACACAGAGGTTGGGAGTGTGTGTGAAAGAAGACGAGGAGCTCGCCGGGTCCTTCATCTCCCCGCGTGTGACGTTCGTGACGAGAGTCAGGCGAGCACGGAGCCACATTTCCCACTGCGTTCCTGTCTGTTTATCCCGCAGCTGGGAAAACCGCCGTCATGTGACCGGGCGGCGAAATACGGCCAACGTTTTAGCGAAGAGGATTTCCCTTCAGGGACGGGAGAGCTGAATCAGCAGATGGAAATCTGACAAACTATTGTGTTTTTAGGCACAAGAATATATAACCTTAACATTGAAATGTACATTAAGACCTTATAAAAACAAAGAATTTACTGGAGTTTATTTTTACCTGTAGGAATTAGAGTGAGTTTATTCCATACAAAAACATAGACATACACCAAAGCAGCACGCCGTGATGCTCATATCAGGAGTTAATTTGTCCCGAGATGGAGTTTTTACACAGAGTAAAAGAATAACAATAAGATGAATAGTTAATTTAAGAGAATGATACTTAGTTTTTTTAAAAACTGGTCCAAGACTTCAGATCAGCAGGAAGTGACTTCCAGAGTCCGCAGCTTTCCAGCTTTGCAAAAAAAAGTCCTTAAAGGTTTAGGTCCATTAAGACACTTAAAAAACCTTTAAAAAAGTTTAAAAAAATAAATAAAAAAGGGGACTTTTAAAATTTTGTATTTTAATTAGTGCTTTCAATTGATAAAAATCAATGCCGATTAATCACAATTTTCATCATGAATAATCATAATTTTATCATGAATAATCATATTTTTATTATGAATAATCACATTTTTATCATGAATAATCATAATTTTATCATGAGTAATCATAATTTTATCATGAATAATTATATTTTTATTATGAATAATCACATTTTTATCATGAATAATCATAATTTTATCATGAATAATCATATTTTTATCATGAATAATCACAATTTTATTGTGAATAATCGATTTTTATCATGACTAATCATATTTTTATCATAAATAATCACATTTTTATTATGAATAATCACATTTTTTTCATGAATAATCATAATTTTTTTCATGAATAATCATATTTTTTTATCATGAATAATCATATTTTTTTATCATGATTAATCACATTTTGCATTATGATTAATCATCCATGTTTGTCTTTGTTTTCCTGGTCTGAGCTGGAATCCGGTTTAAAACTGTCTGGATTGTTTCCAGAGTGCTAAACATTTTTGCTGCACCACTAATGTTAGCTTAGGGGTGAGATGGGGCTGTTAGCTAGCGTGTAAGCCGAGAGCTCTCAGCAACAGAGAGGGGAAAAGGGGGTGGGGTTTCCCTGTGCCAATGGTCCCGCCTACAAACTCTGAAAAAATTCTAATGAACTCCTGTCGCTCTGTAGAAACTATGTCCTTGAAAACAACACATTATTTTATTTAAGCTAAAACAACTTCATCAAAATCAAAGAAAATAGATCAAAAGATGATCGGAGTGGGACTTTAGTGAACAGCAAAGTCAACAGTGGAGGCAGGACAAAGACACACTGGGTACCTTATGGACCCACTGAACAGAACCGGGTCCTGCAGGATGATGGAGAGCCGAGACCTGAGAGTGTGAAGAGGAAGCTTGAAGATGTCGATCCCGTCGATGATGATCTTTCCTGAAGAATACAAACGTCTCAAAGTCAGAGTTTTAAACATCTGAAGTCTGATAAAACCTGACAGACTGAAGCTGTTTGAACTCGTAGAAGACGTACCATCCACCTCTAGAGGCAAAAACGAGAGAACAGATGAGTACATGAAGAGTTGAGCTAATATGTCAGCTACATGCTAACTGTTTTGGCTAATTTAGACTTTTTTGTTTTTAGGCTAATTTGAGTTTAGCTATTATTTATGCAACATGCTAGCAGTTTTGGCTAATTTACACTTTTTTCCTTTTTTAAGGCTATTTTGAAATTTAGCTAATATTTACACTACATGATAGCTCTTTTGACTAATTTAAGCTTTTTCAGTTTTTTAGGCTAATTTGGAGTTTTTTTTTCATTTTTTCATTTTGTTACTTTTCAGTTTAGCTAATATTTCAGTTACATGGTAGCTGTTTCTGGTAATTTAGGCTTTTTTCCGTTTATTTATTTTTTTGTTTTGTTTTTTTTTTTGGCTATTTTGGAGCTAAGCTCATTTTTCAGCTACATGCTAGCTACTTTGGCTAATTTAGGCCTTTTTTTTTTAAATATCAGCACTAGCATCTTCAGTGGCTAAATTCAGCTTACAGCATTCACACTAGCACTATCACAGGTAATGTTATATATCTAGTTCTTCTTTGAAGTCGAAGGCTCTTCTTCTGTTTCCTCACTGGCTCTTTTCCCCCCAAAGAAACTTTCAAAATACATTTTATTTTTTGGTTCTTGTTAGCGTTGGGCTACTATCTTAGCAACCCAGGTAAGTCACATGACCAAGACGGATGTTGTGAACAGAATTCGACAGTTTCATAAAATAAAACTTCCCTCAGGATCAGAAAATAAACTAAACGGAAACAATATAAGTTTACGCTTCTAATTTTTTTTTTCTGTCTCCGGTCCGGTACCTAGTGACCCACGAACCGGCACTGGTCCATGGCCCGGGGGATGAGGACCACCGATTTAAAGAATGCAAACTGGGTTTCATGGACTTGCCAGGAAACTTAATAATATACTATAATAATTATATGAACTTCATTTTACTGCTATTTTAGTTTCATTACTAGTTTAATATTTGGCTAAAAGTGTTCACCTCATAATAGAGATTCCAAAACTAAAACACTTGAATGTTTTCTTGAGAAACGTCTCCCTCAGACGGTGAGATTCGCCGTCCAGAGACTTTATTTTGCTGCTTTATAAGGAGAAGCTTCTGACACCAAAGGCCTGAATTTATGGTTACATGAAACAACTGCCCAGCTGTGAGAACGTGTGAATGGAAAAAGTGACTGCGTAATCCCATCCCTGTATAATCTGCCCGGGAGCGTCCATCATTCTGCAGAGCAAAAACAGAAACGCTCCGACTGTGACCCTCTAATGTAACGAGACCGTTTTAAGGTTTTACTAAATGCTGCCGTCATGGAGGAACGTCACTCAGAGATGTGGAAGGAGCTCCTAAGTAAAAGATGAAGTCTTTTGTGGTTTTAATCCTTTCAGAAGAACAAAGACACCACCGATCTTTTCAAACAGACCTGCAGGAGTGTTTTAAGAGGCTGAGCGTGAGGCCGACGCTCCAACATAAACACAGCACTGCAGTGATGTCTGCGTGGTAGATGTTTGGAAATGAGAACATTCTGGAGAGAAAGGATGAAGCCATCATTTCTCTTTAGCAGACCTAACATTTTTATCCCTCGTTCCTCTAACCACGAAGACTTGATAAAGTTTTAAAGGGGCCATACCATGAAAAAAAAAACTTTTTGAGCTTTTAAGTGTTTTATATTGCTCATTCTTCACGATAAAGAACCCAAAGAACCTCAAAGACAATCGCACTGTGTGAAAACGATGAGACCAAAGATAAAAGCAGCAGAAGGGGCGGGGCTTTGGCAAGAGTCCCTGAGGAGAGAGAGACTGACCCACCTTCAAAAATGTCCACCATGTTGAAAAAGGCCAGCGACAGCGAAGACTTCCCGCTGCCGGTGCGACCACAGATTCCCACCTGACGGAGGAGGAAGAGATTATGAGAGCGAAGTCACACCGCCGTGAGACAAGACACGCCTGAGTGAGAGCAGGTCAACAGAGGACAGATGAGAATTCAGAGAAAACCTTCTCTGGAGATCCTCCAACGTACTTGTAAATTTCACTAAAGTTTGAGCTGCAGGCCGAAGTTTTTCTTCAAAAGCTTTTATTTTGAAATGCTGAGCCAGTTTTGTGAATAAAACTTCTGATATAAAAGTATTTTTGAAGGAAAATGAACACATTTAATTAAAGTTTGAGCAGGTGGTCAAAGATTGTCTTCAAAAAAAGCTCTTATTTTGAAATTCTGAAGCATTTTATAAATACAACGACTGATAGAAAAGTTTTTTCTGCTGAAAAATTAACAAATTTTACTAAAGTTTGAGCTGCAGGATGAAGTTTGTCTTCAAAAAAGCTCTTATTTTGAAATTCTGAGGCATTTTGTTAATTAAACTACTGGTATAAAATTATTTTCAGCAGAAAAATAAACAAGAGTTTGAGCTGCAGGCCGAAATGTTTTGCACAAAATGTTTAAAAAAGCTTTTATTTTGAAATTCTGAGCCAGTTTTGCGAGAAAAAAAAAATCTGAAAGCTTTTCTGAAGAAAAAATAGCAAACTTCACTAAAGTTTGAGCTGCAGGGTAAAGTTTGTCTTCTAAAAAGATCTTATTTTGAAATTCTGTGGTATTATGTGAACAAAACTACAGATACAAAAGTTTTTTGTGCACAAAAACTAACAGATTTCACTAAGGTTCTATGTACAGGTTGAAACTTACAGTGAATGTTCAAAAAAGCTTTTGTTTTGAAATTCTGAGGTATTTTTCTTAATAAAACTACGGATATACATTTTTTTCTGCAGAAAAATAAACTAATTTCACTCAATTGATCTGCAAGTTTACCTTGAGATGTTCAAAAATTTTGGACTTCTGAAGTGCTTTTGTGAATAAAACTACTGATATAAAAGTTTTTTGCGCTGAAAAATGAACAAATTTCACTAAAGTTTGAGCTGGAGGTCGAAGTTTGTCCTCAAAAAAGCTTTTATTTTGAAATTCTGAGGCATTTTTGTATATAAAACTACTGATATAAAATTATTCTATGCAGAGTAAATTTTACTAAAGTTTGAGCTGCAGGTTGAAATTTACATTGAAATGTTTAAAAGCTCTTATTTTGAAATTTGGAGGAATTTTGTGCATAAACTACTGATATAAAACTATTTTCTGTAAATTGAAAAATCTATTTCTTTTCTTTTATTTTTAAAAACATAAATCAATCACTTTATATTATTATTTAATATAAAGTCCATAATGTGTTGAATGATATATATTTGTTTTTCATAATTTCTTTTTAATGTAAAAGTATTTTCTAATGTAAAAAAGGCTTTATTACTATATTCGAATCAAACTTTATTCATAAAGTAAGAGTGGACAACAAAGAATTAATGTTGCTGACATTCTTAAATAGAGTGAATCTCAGGTGAGTCTCAGGTGTAAAACTACGAAGTTTTGTTGACATTGTTGTATATGACAGGAAAACTTAAAAAAAAATAATCTGGACTTTTAGAGTTGAGGACGTTTTCTTGGCTCTGAATTGTGATAATATATCTAACCCAGAACCTTCAAAGCAGATCAGAAACTCTCCATCTGCTCTGACCTCTGACCTCAACAGAGAAGCGTTTAATCATCAGATCTCAGGACCATGTAAGGCGTCAGCGGCGAGGAGGAATCTGTTTGAGATCTGACTGCTTTCCCTTTCTGCGGCGCAGCAGAAGACGTTTCCACGGCGGTGCGACTTGAGGCCCGCCGTTCCCTCCAACACGGTGTGAAGAACCAGCTGCTGTATAACTCGCGCCCTCACGCTACACGACCCATGTTTACCCACAGCTCCACACTGAACTGGTTAGGACGCACATTTACCCTGTACGTTTGACAAAAACAATGACACAACAAGCTCCGCCCACTGGCTCTCACATGACTGCTACTGCACGGCCTTCACGGCGTGCTGCTAATTACCTTCTGACCGGGTTTGATGTAGGCGTTGACGTGTTTGAGGACCGGCTTTAGCAAAGGGTCGTAGCGGACGCACAAACCCTGGATCTTGATCTCGCCGTCCTGAGGCCAGTCCAGAGGAACCTGGGCGGCGTCTGCGGCGAGACGATCCGGAGGGATTACTCTGGACTCACGCTCAGGTATCAGATGTTTCAGGTGACACTGAGTTAGCATGATCCCACGTTATTCGCGAAATGCAACAGAGTTCCCTCGTTTATCACATTTATGTTCTAAAAATAACTCACTGTCAGTGAATCTTTATTTTTACAACTCTAGATGTTTTAAAAGTTGTAACTGAAGGTGAAAAAGCGAATGGATGTGACGTTACCCATCGATCCCTCGTAGTTCTCCGACTCCGTTCCCAGGAAGCTGTTGATCTTCTTCACCGCCGCCATCTGGACCTCCAGGTCCGCCAGGTTCCTCACAACCCAGTTCAGGTAGTTGGTGACCTGAGAGGCGGTTGGATTTCAAAAACACCTTCAGACATTTCAACATTTTGTACCGTAAAAAAATGGAGTTTGACGGAAAATATGATGTAGCAGGGAAGAGAAATCTTTGAATTTTTAAAACACTTCTTAAAACCCATTTTTACCGCCAGGCATTTGACACGACATGAGACTCTGCTGGTGTGTTTTATTGTTCTACTGTTTTATCCTTGTTTTTATCTGGTGTTTTTACGCTTTTATGAAACTTATTTATATGTTTTTACTCTTAAGTTTATTTTTAACTGTTTTTTAATATCTTAACTGTTGTTTTTTATTGTTATATTAATGTACAGAGCCTTGTTTGGCCAATGGCCATTTGAAGGCGCTATATAAATAAATAAAACTTAAACTGAAACTTAATTTCTGTGGTTTCTGCTGTCAGTTTTTCATTTTTGTTCTTAATTTGCTCTTTTATTTTCTTATTTTTTTTAATTTGAGGTTTAACAAAGACAGGATTTGCTAAACTTTTGAGTTAAAACTGTATTTTGAAAAAAAGAATCATCAAAGTTTCTTTTGTTTCAGTGCAGTTAGTCAAACAAAAGGAGCAAAAACTGTCATTAGTTTGGCTTAATTTGACTAAAAAGATAAAATTCTTAGAGCACAAAAAAATAGACATTTTCTGATCATAAAAAGTCCACAATTAAATTTTTATTAAAAAAACTATATAACTTTTCTTTTCATAATTTTTTTTCTCATAAATTTGTCATTTTTTTCTTTGTAAATGTAACATGTTTTCTCATAATTTTATGAGTTATTTCTTGTAATTTTTTTTCCCATAAATTTTACACTTTTTTCATATAAATTTACAGCTTTTTTTTCTCTTAATTTTTTTACTTTTTTCTCGTAATTTTATTAATTTAAAATCGTGAATTAAAATTTTTATCCTAAATGTAAGACTTTTTTCTCGTAAATTTATGCATTTTTGTGTTGTTTTTTTTTTTACTTTTGTGTAAATGAATTACTTTTCTTTCATACATTTACCTTTTTCTCGTAAATGTAGGAATTTTTTTTCATAATTTTATAACTTTTTTTCTTGTAAATTTGCAAGATTTTAATTAGTAAATGTATTACTTTAAAACACCTAATTTTAAAAGAAAAAAGTTATAAATAGTATTTCCATAAACAATTTTAATCTCGTAATTTTACAGTTACAACATTTTTTCTCGTAAATTTACGACTTTTTTTCTCGTAATTTTATTACTTTTTTCTCGTAAAATTCTGAATTTTTTTTTATAAATTTAAAACTTTTTCTCGTAAATTTACGATATTTAAAGTCGTCATTTCAATTGTTTTTCCGTCGTACTAATATTCAGACTTCTATTCGAGTATCTTTCAGTAATAATAGGACTGACATATATACCACTGATGATGATAATAATAAGAATGAAGTAAATATTGGATCCCTGATTCAATGTCCAATTTTGATCAAGTCTGAAACGATCGATTTCCGATCATGTGATCAGATCAGGACGTCTCTAGATCCATTATCAGTTTTTAGCTGAAGTAATATCATAAAATGAACACATTAAAGACTCCATGTTGGTCCAGCAGATGTTTCATCCTGAAGACTCACGGTGAGGGCGTAGGTGAGGCCCAGACCCACCAGACCTCCAGCAGGCAGACCGTACTGAGAACTCCATATGGAAGCCGTCGCTGCCGTCAGGACGATCACCGCTCCCAGGTAGTCCTGCAGAGAGAACCCTCACAGCTCTTTCCTCTGGAACCACGAGCTCCTCTCAGACTCTGCAGGCCTCAGGTAGAAAGGTTCTCACCGTTCGGACCTCCAGCCAGCGGTTGGCAGCGGACAGAAACAGGTAGGCGGTGTTGTTGGTGTCTGTCAGCTCCAGCATGCGCTGCTTGAACCGCGCTTCATGTCTGAATAAGGAAACACCCAACGAACGATAGTTTTTGTTTTTTTATCTTAAAAAATAAATAAATATTACTTATTTTCTGGTTATGTGGGAGGAGCTTTGGCTGTTTGTTTTTCACAGTTGCATTAGAGCCTTAAAATTAGTTCAATCAAGTGACTTCCTGTTTAACGGGGTACCTCAGGGTTCAATGTAAGGACTCCTTCTGTTTGCTTTCTATGTCAAATTTGCATGATGCTGGTCTCTTTCTGTCATTTATGATCTCGATATTAAAACTTTGGATTTCTTCAGACATTTTTCCTGTAATTTTATTAATTCTTTTCTTACTTTTTTGATTTTTTTCTTGCTAATTTATGATTTTTTTTCTCGTAAATTTTAAACTTTTTTCTCATAAATTTACGTCTTTTTTTCTTGTAATTTTTATCTTTTTTCTCATAAATTTATGAATTTTCTTGGGTAAATGTAAAACTTTATTGCAAATGTACGACATTATCTCGTGATTTTTTAAAATTTTTTCTCGTAAAGTTATGATTTTCATCTTTTAATTTCATTACTTTTTTTGTAAATAAAGTAAATTTTTCTTACATTTTTTAATTATTTCTCTGTAATTCATGATTTTTTCCCGTAAATTTTAAACTTTTTTCTCATCAATTTATGTCTTCTTTTCTTGTAATTTTTTTTTTACTTTTTTCACGCAAATTTAGAAAATTTCTTGTTTAAATTTAGGACTTCATAGTATATGTACGACATTTCTCTCAGGATTTTTTTTTTTATTTTTTCTTGTAAACTTCTGATTTTTTTTCTTTTAATTTCATTACTTTTTTTGTAAATTAATTAAATTTTGTCTTACATTTTTGACTTTTTTCTTGTAAATTTAGGATTTTTCCCATAAAGTTTCAACTTTTTTCTCATAAATTTATGTCTTTTTTTTCTTGTAATTTTTTGTACTTTTTTCTCGTAACTTTATGAATTTTCTTGTGTAAATTTAAAATTTTTATTGTAAATGTACGACATCATCTCATGATTTTTTTGAATTTTTTCTCATCATCTCATGATTTTTTTAAATTTCTTCTCGTAAACTCATGATTTTTTTTCTTCCAATTTCATGACTTTTTTTGCAAATTAATTAACATTTTTCTTACATTTTTGATTTTTTTCTCGTAAATTTTAAACTTTTTTTTAATAAATTTTCATAAATGTACATCTGTTTTTCACGTAATTTTTTGACTTTTTCTCGTAAAATTAATAATTTTTTTGTGCAAAACTATTATTAAAATTATTAAAACTATTTAAAACTATTGTAAATATACAACATTTTTTAAGGATTTTTTTGAGTTTTTTCTTGTAAACTTCTGATTTTTTTTAATGACTTTTTTTGTAAATTAATTACTTTTTTTCAAACATTTTTTCCTCTATATTTGACCCATTCTTAACCTTAAAGGATCATTTTATGTAATATTTTTGCGTAAACATAAACCCCCACAATGAAGTGAGCGGGGTTCGTACCTGAACGCTCTAATAGTGGTCAGACCTTCAGCCGTCTCAGAAAAGTGGCAGAGAAGAGGGAGCTGTGTGGAGTCATCCAGGTCCTGAAGGTCCCTGAAAAGGTCACATTTATAGAGTCAAAAACATTCAGGAAAAATAATCAGCTTTTAGACAAAGCCCTCAATGAGGAACTCACTTGGAGGCGACTCTGAAATACTTCTGGATGAAGTAAAAGGCCACAGACAGAGGAATCAGGGCGATGAGGAAAGCAGGCGTGATGGAGGAGATGACGCCGATGGCCGACAGACACAGCAGCGTGGACCTCGTCAGAGACTCTAACGTTGGAGGAATGTGCTGGAAGGAGGAGAATCTTCATGCAGGGGAATCGATTTTTCAAAGCGCAGCGGTTTTTACTGCTTCTACCTGGTCGATGATGTTGGTATCTGCTGAGAATCGGTTCAGGATCTGTCCTAAAGGAGTGACGTCAAAGAACCTGTGGAGATCACAACAAACGTGTTACGTAAAACCTAAATAACTTTTGGGAAGTTTTTCCAGCTGTGACCTTTAGCTGAAGGATCCACGTCTGATCGTTTCAACGAAAAACAAAGAGGAGGATGAAAGAAGCAGAAAAACTGAATCTGAGAATGTGAGTTTAGTAGATTAATTGTTTATTTTATCTCAATTTATGGAATAAAACGTTGTGAACCAGATTTGTGTGTGCACACATAAGTGTTTTGTAATGTTTTGTATATTGGAGTAAAACAAGTAGAAAAGCCGCTGTTCAGGACATTCCAGTAACTGGCTCTGGATCACAAAACCTATAAAAATTTTTCTTTTTTTTTAGTTTAATTTTCAGCTCCGTGAAGCATTTTAAAGTCCCACTCCAACTATATTTTGATCTGTTTTCAAAGTGTTCCCAGTGGTCTTTTCATGCTCTTTTTAGCCAAAATCTTAAAGCTTTTTTGTCGTTTTCTAGGACATAGTTTCTGCAGAGTAGCAGAAATTTGAGCCTTTTTAAACTGTGACTTCAGCTTTTAATTTGAATTAAAAAAATACTCTGAAATTCAGTTTTAAACTTAAATTATTTGATATATATCCTCTATCATGTGAAAAATGCTACAAGAACATGTTACTAAACACCAAAAACACACATTTAATTGGATTGGGTCTTTAAGCACCAACCTTTTTAATGTAATATATCATTATTGTTGAATTGTGTTTCAAATAAAAGGCTTTATGTTTACTAATTTATAATATTTTAGAAGTTGCAAGAGCAAAAATATCAAATCAAGAAGAAGAAAACTATATATAAAAAGTCACACTTTTATATTTGCCATGGCAAAAACAGAAAAAGAATCAGATTTTACTCTGTTTGTTTTAATGAAACTTCTTCTTCTGGCACTGTCTGGAGAAAATACAGCGCCCTCTAGTGGTTGTTAGTGGAAACCACGGCTAAAGGGTCACGTTTGCTAGTGGAAAACAATGAAGATAGAAGCCTATTTATGTTTAAAAAACACACAAAAAGTCGCTCCTCGGTATAAGTCGCACCCCTGGCTAAACTATGACAAAAAACTTATACTCCAGAAAGTACATTAATCGTTTTAAAGTCTTGATCCTCATATTGACATGAGTTAAAAAGTGAGTTAAAAGAGTTGAATGTGGTCAAGAAGGTCAGTGCTCCAAACTCCTGAGAAAAAAGTTAGGCGCACCAGTGTAAAAATGTCGTCTAGAGTTCTGGGTACGAATGTACGGATGGGGTGTGTTTGTATAGATTCGTGTACACGTGTGTGTGTGTGAGTGTTGTTGTGATTTAGTCTTTATTTTCTTTATTTTTGTGTTTGGATTTAAAGTTGAACAACGCTGTTACTATTCATAACACTTTCCTGTTACAAATGTATGAAAAGAGCTTTAAAAATACAGTTTGACACTAAATGTGCGTGCATGCGCTCGTGCACCTGATGGGAGCGTGGATGATCTTGTTGAGCAGGTTGTGGTGCAGGTTGGTGGCTGCAGAAAGACCCAGGAACTCCACGGTCAGCGACGTGATGAGACACAAGGTTATTCCCGCGGCGCACAGGGAGATGAAGATGGGCAGATAGTGGGAGTCCTGCTGAGAATCCTGAACAAACAGAAGCTTCAGGTCGTTTTCTGTGACTGAACCCTGAAAACGCAGCGGACGTCCTCGTACCTCTGAGACGTTGCGGCTCAGGGTTTCATTGAGCGAGCCCGTTTTAGAAGAGGTCCAGATGGCGAGCCAGTAATCGATGGCGACGATGACGGAGTGCTTGATGAGTTTGGAGAAAACCATCAGGAAAACCATAAAGAAGCCACCAGACGACAGGTAACACCAGCACACCTGAGCAGGTAAGAAACAAAGTCAATGAGTAAAAAATCTTCAGCTGTTTAACACTTTACAGTTAAGTGGAAATTTTCTCTTTGGAATTAAGTTATTTGTGAAAAACAGTCGAGGAGTTCAAGACGTCACGTCATAACTTCACTTTAAAGTACGGCCTTATTACAAGTTTATGGATTTATTTTCTATTTGTGTCAGCAACAAAGTATAGATTTAAAAAAAAAAAATTCTGTTGATTTTAATGGAGCTAATATACTGAATGTGCATTACTAGAATGATTGACAGGTGGATACATAAACGTAGCATAATTTTACAGTGTGTCATTTTAGCAAATGTGTCCCTCTAGTGGTTGATCTAATAACTAAATTAGTTCAAGTCCGAAAGATTGTATCTTTATTGTTGGTTGCACTAAATGTCCATAACGGCTAAACAAACTAAACGCTCTAAACATGCTAAATGTGATAAAGGCGCTAAATGCACTAAACAAGCTTAATGCTTTAACTGTGATAAATGCAGAAATGCACTAAACACGCTAAACAAGCCAAAAAAGCTAAACAGACTAAACACACTAAATACACTAGATCTGCTAAACGAGCAAAACAAGCTAAAGGTGCTTATTGTGCTAAACACTAATGTGGTAAATGCACTAAATGTGCTAAATGCACTAAACGTGCTAAATGCACTAAACGTGCTAAACATGCAAAATGCACCAAACGTGCTAAACATGCAAAATGCGCTAAACGTGCTAAATGCACTAAACGTGCTAAACATGCAAAATGCGCTAAACGTGCTAAATGCACTAAACGTGCTAAACATGCTAAATGCACTAAACGTGCTAAATGCACAAGATGCGCTATACATGCTAAATGTACTAAACAAGCCAAAAAAGCTAAACGGACTAAACACACTAAATGTGCTTAATACACTAAACAAGCTAAATGTGCTAAACACTAATGTGGTAAACGCACAAAATGCGCTAAACATGCTAAATGCACTAAATGTAATAAATGCATAAAATGCGTTAAAGCTGCTAAACAGGCTAAATCTGCTGAATGCACACGATGTGCTAAAAACACTAAATGCAGTAAATGCTGTAAACGTGCTAAATGCACTAAATGCGCTAAACAAGCTTAACGCACAACACATGTTAAATACGCTAAATGCATTAAATGCACTAAATGCAATAAGTCCACAGAGTGCGCTAAACGCACTAAACGTACTGAACACAGTAAATGCGCTAAACATGCTAAACATGATAAATGCACAAAACAAGCTAAGCACACTAAACGTAAACTCTTCAACACCAATTTGGCCCTTTGTGTTCACACAGGACGTTGAAGAAGGTGTTTCCCTCTAATTTTATGTTTCCACTCCTTATGTCCACCACCAACAGGAAGAGGTTTGGTGTGAAACATTGAAGCTGTGCAAATCACATGAATCTTGCTCCAGGCTTTATATGAAAGACTTGGTGTCATAGAGCTGGACACATCATAACTATTCATTTCTCCTTCATGATCTATTTTCAAAAGGGTTGGCGTTTCCATGAGTTAAAGAGGATGCCAACCGTACGTCACATCCAAATCAGAGTATTTATTTTTTTAAAGTTTGTTCTGGTTTCACTGTACTTTTTGTATGTAGGGCCTTGTGTAGCTACCTGTGAACGAGAGTTTTAAATGGGGAAGCCTGAAACACATTAATGCAGGTTTACATAGATTTTTTATTGAAAGTAGCCACTTAAACTCACGTTGCCGAGGGTGGTGTAAACGTAGCGTTAGAGATGACATTAAACTATTTAAAAAGTACATATTCCTCTGTTCAGAGCAGCAGCTTCATTAGTTTCTACCACTCAGCAGACTTTGCTATTTGTGAGCAACCAGGAGAAAAGCCCAGGAGTCTGAGGGATCTTCTCAGCCCCTCAACATTTCCTGATTGTCCTTGAGAAGTAGTTACCATAGCAACGATGACAAAGACGAATCGAATCTGAATTGTTCTGCTGGGAAAACTGAGGTTTCTGTTGGGAAGATAAAACCCACCTTCCATGGAATCTTTGACCGTCTGTTGGCGATCAGGGAAAAGTTGTCGTCGTCGTCTTCCTCCTCCTCTTCCTCTGTTGGAATAAAGTCAAAAATTCATTTTTAATTTACTCAATCTAACAAACTTACTTGTGATATTAACACGTTTTTTCATAGATTTAAAAGAACAAAAGTTTATGAAACAAAACTAAAAAGAAAAGATTTTCTTCTATTTATTTTCAAAATAAAAGTCGAATTAAATGAGTTTTTAGGAGAATTTCTCCACTTCGAATCACCTTCGTCCTCGTCATCGACTTGATTCTTGGCCTCTCTGGAGTAAAAAGCTCTGCGCAGAGTCTTCCTCTCTAGCATGGTTTGACTGTCCTGCTGTGTGTCCTGCAGACACACAAAGACAAAATGAAAAAAAGAAACAAAAACAGTTCGTTCCAGCAGTAGACGAGAACATTTTGAACCTTTTCCAGCTCCTGATCCTGTCGGTTCATCAGCGTTTTCCAGTGATCGTACAGCTCCACGTCATGAGTCTGGATGTCCTTCAGGGTTCCTTCTCGGAGTATGGAGCCGTCCTTCATCGCTATGATCTGAAGGTGGGACCAACCAAAGCGTGAAGTCTCCTGCGTGCCTCAGAGCTGTTTTGGGGTTAGGAGGTCTTACCCAGTCTGCATGGATGAGGTACTGCAGCTTATGTGTGACCAGAACCACTGTTCGCTTGTCATCCTGCAGAAACTTGAGGATTCCTTCCTGCATCAGGTGATCGCTGAGGTGGATGTCCAAGGCTGAGAATGGATCGTCCTGCGAGGGGAGACAGATGAGAGGTTTCACCGCACATCATCATCAGTCCAAAATCCTAACATGTGCCGCTCCAGGACCCATCGGACTGATGTCGTCAAGTGATCTCAGTCACCTGGACCTGTGCTGCAGGTTTTTGGGTTGTCCAGGCCCATGGAGAGTCGGTGTGTTTTGCAGTTCCGTTGAGGTTTCAAGGGACGCCATGAAAATGGAACGTACCATTGTTGTGTGTGTGGTAGGTGTGTTGTTGTCACAAATGGGAAGACAGCTGGCGGCAGGTTTATTAGTTCAGACAGGAACAAAGCACAGCTAAAAGTCCTCAACACTAAATCAGGGTCAGGCGGGCAGAGGTCAATCACAAGCATTAGATCATCCAAGAAAAGAGTAGAGTTGTCCGAGTCCAGGCGAGAACGCTTGGTAATGAAGGTAGGGTGGCACAAACAATACTTCGCACTGAGTGGGGCTCTGTGCAGAGCTTATGTTTCCTGTGGGTGATTGGCAAATGAGAGACAGCCGAGTGGAGAGTGTGCACTGGGGTTGCTGGTAGATGTAGTGTCTTCAGTACTCTGGAGACGGCTGCCCCCGGTGAGCAGAGGGATAGACAGAGCTCTGTCTCTAGACAAGTATTTATACGGTAAATGTAAGTTGCACACACTTATGACAAATAGCTGACGGTGTCGTATTGTGTCCTTACACCATAGTTACAACTAAGGTGCAGTTACTGGCCCGTTAATGACATAGTGCAAAAGCAAACACACAGATGGTGCAGGTGATGTGCAAACTTGATTGATTGATTGGGTAATGGTTTGTCTATGTAAATGAAACATATCAGTACTGAACAGGCTGAAGTCTATAAATGTTTGCGATTCAAAGACTCCAAGGACGAGGTCAGAGGTCACACCCACAATGGAGGGTTTGTTTCCATCAATGTCAGAGACCTGCCCATTTAGCTCTATAGATGTCAAACAACCTTGCATGGTTGCCTTGGCAACAACACGCACAGGGAGCTGCTTATTGTCCTTGTTATTGGTTTGACTTCTTATAATGTCTCATATGGATTTCTATACTGAACAGCTGCAAACACACATGGAGACATTTAGGAGGTGTTCTTACTTTAGTGTTCGTGGTGTTTATATTCATTTATTTGTCAGATTAACCTCGTTGGTCTATAAAAAGTGTGTTATAAAAATTAATAAAATTAAAATAAAAGTAATTAAAATGATTTAACCCAATATTTTTTCAACAAAACCAAAAATGAAGTTAGATTTTAAGCAAATCCTTAAACAGATTTACATAAAATATATTAAATCATTTTAAATATTTTAAATGTAATAACAGTTTGATTTTGTTTAGTTTTATGTTCAAATAACTGGAAAAAACAAAAAAAAAACTTTGTTTCAGTGATGTAGTTTTATATTCAGTTTGATGTCATGAGGAACTGCAGACGACTGGTCGAACATTTTCTAAATATTCCCAATGGGACATCCAACCCCATTGTGAATGACACACCACAGCACATCTGCCAAACAGCCCATAAAAACTGCAGCAGGGTGGATGACAGTTAGTGCTCTTAGCACATGAATAGATGGTGTGATTTGATTAATTATGTTGTGTATAATCAGAGAGTATGACGTGTATATTCCTCTGCCAAGACCAGAGGAAAGCTGAGCTGCTGACATTTTCCCTTCAATATTATAAACTAAAGAAAACATTCCCGCCTCATTATCCTCGACAGCTTTACGGTTATGAAGCCGTCTAGACATTACAAAGTGTCATGAGGGGATGAGAGAATTAAGTGATGGTTTCGGAGTGAAATGAACGCTTGAAAACAATGAAAGCTGAATGTGACAACAGGAAATGAGACACGAAGAGAGGCTACTCCTCAAAAACGACTAAAGAAAAATCAATGTAAATGTGGATTTTGAGCTTCCACATTCTTCTGTTCAAGTGTAGCCATACAAATTTCTATAACCGTTTTCAGACTCTTCAGAAGAGCAAAGTTTGTGTGGACATCCTTTGGTCACTTATGTATCACCCAGAATCCATGCACGGTCAGTAAGGGTCCAGAACCTTACTAAGGGCTAGACTGTGGCATCCGTACGACAGCATCACCCACACACCATAAGTATATTATCATGTCTGTAACTTTATTATCGTGACTGTATGTGAAACATTGGAGTCAGTCGCTGCATATTATGCAGAGCGGCTTGGAACGTGGAAAAAACGTCTCCATGAATCCATATTTCGATGAAGACTCCTGGTTTTGTCTCTTAACAGCAACTTTATGTTATGTTATCTCTGAAGTTGAAGGTTCCTCTTTGGCTTCCTCACCGGTTCTATTCTCCCTAAAGACACTTTTCAAATACGTCTTTTTGTTTGGCTTTAACTAATTTTAGCTTTGGGCTAAAAGCTTAGACCGCTATGTTAAAAGCATAGCTAACTTCTAGCTTTAGGCTAGCTATGTTTTTAACTTAGTTGCCAGTCCGCTAACTTTATTTCTTACCATAATTAGCGGTCAACTAGCCAAGCATTAAACATAGTTAGCGGTCAACTAGCCTTTAACATAGTTGGCGGTCAGCTAGCTATATTTGTAATATAGCTAGCGGTCAGGTAGCTATGTTTTTAACATAGTTAGCAATTAGCTAGCTTTGTTTTTCACATAGTTAGCTGTCAGCTAGCTTTGATTTAACAAAGTTCAATAGCTTTGTTTCTAGCGGTTCGCCAACTTGTGTTCAACAAAGTTAGCGGTCTGCTAGCTTTGTTTTACACTTTATTAGTGGTCTGTTAGCATTTTTTCTCACATAGTAATCTGCTAGCTGTCTTTTTTAACACAGTTGGTATTCCGCTAGCTTTTTAAAAAAAATAGTTAATGGTCTACCCTAGTTTACCCTAGTAAGCTGCCCACTATTAATTTTTTTAACATAATTAGTGGTCCACAAGATTTATTTTTAACCATAGTTAGCGCTAAGCTAGCTTTGTTTGTAACATCATTAGCCGTCAGCTAGCTTTGATTTAACAGAGTAAGTGGTTCAATAGCTTTGTTTTTAACAAAGTTAGCGGTTTGCCAGCTTTTGTTTTTGAACATAGTCTGCTAGCTTTGTTTTAATTAGTGTGTTCCGATAGCATTTTTTCCACAAATATTAAGCACTCTGCTAGCTGTCTTTTTTAACACAGTGTTCCTTTAGCTTTGTTTAAAAATAGTTAGTGGTCTGCTAGCTTTGTTTTTAACATAGATAGCAATCCGCTAGCTTTGTTTTCAACATAGTTAGTGGTCTGATAGCTATGACTTTAACATAGTTACCGAACCACTAACTTAGTTTTTAACATAGAAAAGCAGCCACTTTATGCCACATGACGCAGCAAGACAGGCACATGTGGTCGAAAGACGACGACTTGGGGTTACCCCAAATGACAAAAAGTGACGTGGATGGCGCCCGAATCATATGTCCAAAAATGACGAGTCAGGAGTGAGACTTTATTGTTGGAATAGCCAAAGCTTTTTTTCATGGTCGATGGTTTGGACCCCTCCCCCTGTGTGTCTAGTGTCTGATGCAAGACCCACATGGGGGAGGGGGAGCAAGCCTGTGAACAACCGAGCTCTTCTCCTGCTGTCACTCCCCATCAAAGTAAAAGAAAAACATACAGGTGGAATTTATGACATTGGACCAACACTGATAATCTCAAATTATGCAAGTACCGGGCGATGCCGATACTGGCACCAATATATCGCCCATCCCTTTGCCGAAGACACACAGGAGTTTGGACTCACCAAAAAGACGATGTTGGTGTTCTGGTACAGAGCTCTGGCCACACAGATCCTCTGCCTCTGACCTCCACTCAGATTGATGCCCTGAAACACAAACAACAAATGGTTTTTATCACGTTTGTGGAGAAAAAAAAGGACTCCAGCCGCATTACCCGCTCTCCAATCTCAGTCTGGTCTCCAAAAGGAAGCAGGTCGATGTCTGGCTGGAGAGAGCAGGCGTCGATCACAGCTTTGTACCTGCAGAAGAAACATTGTTAGAACAAGAAAAAAGAAGACAAATGCACACTGATAGGAGCTTTTAAACAGACTCAAACAGGAAATCCAGGCAAAATGAAGACTAGATTATCTCCATGAAGGCGTCTTTACCGTTGCTTGTTGAACGGACTGCCAAAGGTGATGTTTTCCTCCAACGTGGCGTTGAGCAGCCAGGACTTCTGGGCGGCGTAGGCCACGGAGTTTCTGTTTTTGCTGCATCGCGGGAGTCGGAGATAAGAACCATGAGTCTCAGAAACACTTCACTTCAGGGAGCAGGAATACTGATCTGATGCTTTTATTTTGGCGAAACAATGAGAACACAAGGAGTTGTTTTATGATTAAGACATACATAACGGCAAAACATGGCAGCTTTGATCCGTGTTCCTTCACTTCTGATATTTTTTTAAATTTAGTTTGTTTGTTCATAAACTTTTGGACCATAAAAAACAGATTCTTTAACTAACAACATCCATATTGTGCTTTTCTTGTGGGTTTTATGAATAAAAAACAAAAAAAAATGTTCAGATCTAGCTGAAGGTGTTTACCAAATTAATACATTAAATTAATTTATCTATCGATCACACTTTAGACCCAATTAATTTTTTAAAAATGCAGCCAAAAATATATAAAAAAAAAACAGTAATACATTTCACCTGATTTATGATTTAGTTTTTTGCTACTGACTGAATTAGATTAATAAAACTCATGTTTAAGTTCTTTTCCACTAATAATATTATTTTCTTGAAAGAAAAACACTATCATTCTGATGTATCCATTGTTTCTCACTAAAATCCAAACCTAAAGATCAGATCATTAATCCTGTCTGAACATTGAAGGAGCATTTGGACACTCCAAACTCCACTGCAATGCCAAACGTCGTCTACCGGGGATGAGGGGCAAAACCGGGAGGATGGGTCGAGTTAGAGATGAAAATGAGACACAGCAGCACAAACACAACAGAGGGACGGCCGAGACGCACTGCTGGAAGCCTCAACACAACCTCAAGAAACCAGATGGTAACAAATGTGTGTGGAAACGTTTCCAAAATGATGTGATTCTGTTAGAAACGACTACTTTCACTTTAGCTCACCTTTTTTGCTACAAACCTTTATTTGGAGCTAGAAGCTTAGTAAAAATATAATTCTAATACAATATATTATATTTATATTTTTTTGTGTTTTTTTTTTTACATGTTCTGGTTTGTTTCTGAGTTCATACAGTTGTGATTTATTGTGTAAAAACATATTTTTTTTCCTCTCTTAAAGAAAAAAAAAGCTGCTTTGGTTTATTTTATCATTATATTGTTATATTTTAGCTTTAGTTTCTTTGACTTTTTGTTTTTTTTCAAATAATAATTATGTTTAGCAGTAGATATAAATGTTGTTTATTTGCATTTTTAAAAGTTTAAGCCAAAAATGTCCAAACTTATTGATTAGTTTTGACCTTTTTATCAGGTTCAAAGTGTTTGTGATAAACTGGTGTCTGTGTTTATTTAATAAACGATCACTTTTATTTTCTTTTAATCAATTTTATAGATTAAAATGTTTTTTTCCCCAACAAAGCAGAAAGAAGTGAATCAATGTGAAGTTATAATATCTTTCTATGTTATTACAGATTTGCTGTCTGGTGCGTGATCCAATCACATTGGTTATTTACAAAGATGTAGGAATGACGCCGACTCACCATTGGTAAAGTTTTTCTTCAAAATATACTATAAATGTTTCAAAAGTGTTATTAACTTTGACACTTTTGGACTAAAATAAACATAAACATTTTAACATATAATTTCTTGAAATAAATACTTTGAACATTGTTTATAGTATTTATTTAACTTCCTTTGTTACATTGTTTTGACTGTATCTTTGCTTTGTTTTTTTGTTTTTTCTACAGTTTAGTTTGTCTGTAGACTTTTGATCTTTGTTACCTTAATTAAGACTCAGAATTTAGTTTTTGTATCGCTACCAATTTATTATGGAATTGTTGAATAATATACTAAAAAGTAAGTTCTTAAGATAAATTATTGAAGGAAAATTGGTGTAAAGAAGTAAAAAAAAAATGCCCAAAAGGCCTCTAGACTGCTAAGGGTTAAGAAAATTAAGAATTTTGTGTCCAAACTTTTCTAAACAGTGTTTTTGAACTGTTTTTTAAACTCCACTTTAATATGTTGCGTCTCAGTTTCCTCATTATGGTCATATTTAATAACAACACAGTTTTAGAGTAAATCTGTCAAACTATAATGTTCCTGTTGAATATGAATGAGACCTCATTATTTCATCTAAAATATGACAAACTTGAGATAAAAGGCAAAACTATGTGTGTGAATGTTGTTTTCTTAAGACCAGAACATAGTCAAAGACTTAGTGACTGGTAGATTAAAGCAAAAACTCCCAGTTTTAAAAGCACAAATGTTTCCAAAGGCCTCATGAAGGCCACACGATAAGTAGAAGATTCCTAAATGCTGCAGTTACTCTGGAACACACATGAACAAGCACTGATAAAAGTGATAAAGGCGTCCAGAACGGAACCACAGATCCACAATGGAGGACCACAGATACAAAATGTAAACATGGAAACCACTACAGACCAGCAGAATCATAGGAATATACAGTACAGCTAATGTCAGAATTAAGCCCCCAAATTTCAATAGAAATGACCCATAAAATGACATTTTTGGTTGGGCTCCAAACAAACAAAGATGGAACTTCCTTTTATAGTTAATGCATTTGACTGACTGATTGCATTGAATAATAGAAGAATTCCTAAAACTCTTCGCTGTTTGGCAAGAACCATCATAATGTTGGTTTACCGGATGCTGATGCTACAGACACACCAGGTGTTCTATGTGTCAAAATTGAGCATAGAGTGTTCACACTGAACTGGTGCTGCCTGATACTAGTGCACGTACTCTTAGCTGGAAGAGGTTTAGTGAAAAAACGAACTTGAATCGTCCAACCTTGGCGGTATTCTACAGTTGTCAACCACCCTCGGCTACCATGAAAAGTCCAGCAAACACGATGTTTGTTTCCTTTCCACTTTCATTCTTTTACTAACACGGAAGTGACCCTCGAAAAACCAAAAACACAGAGAACTTACGATAAAAAGGAGTCTGGCAGCAAGTCACAACAGGAAGTTAACAAGAAACGTTGTAGCGGTCAAAATCCTATGAATCTTTGCTCCAGGTTTTTTCTTTCACAGCTCTATTCTGAAAGACTCGGTGTTGCACAATTACATTTTTACTGCATTTGATTAATTTATCCTCCATGATCAATTTTTCTGATGATTGTTACTTCTGTAAATTAACGAGGAGGTCATACATTTTAGGGTTGGGTATTGCCAATAATTTCCAGAATCAATTTGATTCCAATTTTTTCTTTTATTCTTTCAACACTCTCAATTCAATTTTGAGTTTTAATATTTAGACACATTTGTTTAGCAATACATGAATAATCTATATCTATGTTTTGAAGATATTCGTATTAATCTGATACAGTTTACATACAGTAAAATGTATTAGTGAAATTATAATGAAATTGTTAATAGACGGACAATTGTTCTGCTTCTCCTGGAGGGCGTTTCAGTTTGGCCACTAGGTGGCGATCTCGCTATAGCATTACACCTTATTTCAAAAGAAGAAGAAAGTATGAGCCAAAAACTGTGTTTTAAACCACAAATGGTTACTTTAAAAATATTTCCTTAAAAGAGTTTAGAAAATTCATGTCTGTTAGTTTATAAAGATGTTCATTTAGTCAGCAATACTAAATGATTAGGTCGATCGAGCGTTAGCATTAGCCGTCTGATGGATAATCCCAGTATGTTAGCAACTTCAGCATTATGTGTTAGATTAATCTCTACTTTTATGGGTCAATTATTGATCTATTAAGCTTCAATTCAGATCAATTAATCAATTTTATCAACCGAACCCTAATACATTCGTCACTACCAAATCTGAGTTTCTGATTGGTCTACTGATTCCGCATTTTGTACGCATAACCCAAAAATGGTCTTAAAAATGTTTGTAGCCACACACGAACACGAGAATTTTGAATGAAGAAGCAGAAAATGTAAATTATTGTTGCGTAGCGACGTGTGAGTTTTGAAAGTCAAAATGGACGCTTTCATTGGAGGTTCAGGTTTCTGAGCTCAGTGTGAATGTAGCATGAATATCTGCAGTCTTCAGCGTTTTTTTTTTATTTTTTAATTAGGTTTGCAGATTTCTGCTTAAGGATCTGACTGGTCTGTTTTCATGGATCGTCACCCAAAGGGAAGATTATCCTCAAAACCCTGATTCCCAACAGGATTATGGTCAAATTCTCCAAGATCTTCATCCATGTTTAGGAAAAATTACCATTTGGTTTTCTATTTTCCCAAATCAGTACAACATGAAGCTCCCACCACCATGATTCACTATTAGAGCTTTCAGGAATGAAGATTCTTCCACTTTTGCTTTTGTAGGGGCTAAAAACGTTTGACATTAACTGTATAATTTCCCAAACACCAAATAGAAGTCATGAGATAAACTATGACATAAAAACCTAAAGAAAAACACAAATGAAAGTATAGAGACATGTTTATGTCCATGAGCACTGCAGCACTGTTCCTATGAGTCAACTTGAGACACAAATGAGGTTAAATCTGATGGGAGGGGGAATGAGGCGGCAGGAGGAGGTCAGGTGGGTCACTTCAGAGCTGAAAGAGGAGGCAGGAGATCGGGAGCAGAGCGTGTACCTCCGAGCGTCTTCGGCAGACTCCTCGGTCTCTGACCAACTGTCAAAGTCAGTGTGTTTACAGTTAAACAGCTGACTGAGAGGAAAAGTGCAACAAAACACCACAAAAAAGAACACAAAGCTGAAGATAAAAAGGTCGGCTTCTCTGTGGTTTGAACTGAAAAACATAAACTCCAACGGATTGTTTTCTATGAAACCCTGGATGTTGGAGACATGGGTGTTGACCTGCCAACCGCTTATCAAATTAACCTTCCCGCCCTGCAGAGAAAGGTCATGGAGGGGCTTCAGCCGCTGTCTGCCTGACAAAATGAGGTTTGTTGGCTTCTTCTGCAATGATGTCTACTATTTGATGCTCCTCTGGGAGGTGAAGGAGTCTTTAGCCAGAAAATCTAACGTTTGTTTAATTCTAGTCTAGAAGTCCAACCGTTTCCTCGGTAACAAAGAAAACGATTGTCTGGCTTCATGAATGCAGAGATGATGCTTTAAGCCTGAAGTTGCGTTCACACTGGACGCGATTTGAACAGCAGGGGCATCGAGTTTTGGTCTTGGGTCAACGTACCTCCACATTATCACTCCCAACTCGTCATATATGGACATATGGTTCAGGGTTTTTGACCTGTCGGTCTCCAGCCCTTCGGACGCGATACCGGATGTGGTAACGGACGTGAAACCGGTACCAGGATGGGGCACCAATACCAAGTTAAGGTACTGGGCTAGGGTACTGGTCTGAGACCGTCCTTACCAGTACCCTACCAGGTATTTCATAAATGTCCCCTATCACTAGAAAAAGCCTACAAGAACATGTTAAAACTACAATTTTCATTGGAGTGGGTCTATAGGGGAGCAGAGGTATGTCTTGCAGTTCCTTTGACGTTTGTCCGGTCACCTCATGAAGGTGGAACATTGTTGTGTGTGTCGTAAGTGTACCGCCAAGTATTGTGTAAGTAACACACATTTACCACGTACAAGTGGTGCTGTCAGCTGGCGTTCTTACACCACACTCTGACAAGAGAGAGTACTGCCTGTCTGTGTCTCACATCTGAGTCTCACCAACTTCATTATGACTTGTCGATCGCAGCACGCCCATAGGAAAAAATGTGCACAAACGCATTTTCTCTATGAGTTCACTGAGCGGTCAACAATCTTGGTATTTTGACTGTTTTTCACCTATGTTAATGCCACAGTTATGTTAAAACCATAACTAGCGGACCACTAGCTTTGTTAGCTAGCAACGTTAAGCTGGCTATTTGTCGACATAACTATCAATCCGAGCTTTTAGCCCAACAGATAGCAGATCACTAGCTATATTTTTTATCATTGATATTTTTATAACTTTATTAGCGGTTTTAGCATAGCTGGGTGTTACAAACATAGCTAGCGGTCTGAGCTTTTAGCCCATTAGCTAGCAGACCACTAGCTACTTTGGCTAGCTATATTAAAAACATCAAGATGTCTGAGATTTTGGCCCAATAGCTACCGGACCACTAGCTATGTTGGCTAGCTATGTTACAAATATAGCTAGCTATATTTTTTTATTATAGCTATGTTTGTAGCATAGTTAGCACTTTTAGCGTAGCCAGCACACCGCTAGCTATATTACAACATAGTTAGTGCGCCAAGCTTTTAGACCAATAGCTAGCAGACCACTAGCTATGTTGGCTAGCTATGTTAAAAACATATCTAGCTGTCTGAGCTTTTAGCCCAATAGCTAGAAGACCGTTAGCTATGTTTTTAACATAGGTAGAAGTTTGAGCAGCCGCTTTATAACACGCAACACGAAAAGACGGGCCGATGTGGTAGAAAAACGACGAGTTGGGGTTACCCCAAATGACACGGAGGGGGCTTGAACCATATGTCCATATATGACGAATTGGGAGTGAGAATGTGTTGAAACAGTTGAACAGCCAAAGCGTGCTTGGATCCCTCCCTCGTGTGCGGCTAGCGTCTGATGCAGGATGCACAAGGGGGAGAGGGAGCAAGCCTGTGCGAAATAGAGTGCTTCTTTTGCCGGTCAAAGTGAAAGAGAAACATTGGTGAAATATATTGATGAAATCAATTTAAATCAATTTAAATTATTATTTGTAAGCACCTGGATCTAGTTCTGCTCTTACAAATGTTTTGTTATCCTGTCTGTCACTATCAAAGCATTTCACAACGAGGATTTATCTGATCTTATTTTGGTTCTCAGTGCTCAGTTTTCACAAAACGTGATTATTTGTCAACTTTTAACATTTTCTGTCCAATAACTCCAATAAAAAATCAAAGTCCAACTTTCTTTCACTGTTTTTAGCTAGACGGGAGTCATTCCAAACATGAATATTTCAACAGTTTACAAGCGCTGATGTTTATTATTAGTTGTCAGGGACCAAGAAAGACTTCTGGATAAAAGGTTAAACCTCCATCAAAAAGTTACATTAAATGTCTTTCTGACCACACGGATTCTACATTAAAAGCTGTGATATTTCAGCTGATGATGTAAATTTAGGCTGGTTCTCCGAGGACCTTTCTGTGGCTTTTGGTTTATCTCACAGACATGCAGATGTGGAAAAAACACTTCAGAATAAAGAAGCTAAATCAAGACGATGGCAGGAGTAAACAAAGGTCAACATTTTGGTTTTAAGATAGTAAATAGGCCTTAAATGCAGAAAAAGAAACGTCACCTTTAACACTCTCAGAGCCGTTCTGTTGCTAATGACTAATATCATAACCATTGAAGTCAAGTTTACCATCAGAGAAGAGTTTGAGAGAGAAGACGGAGAAAAGCACAGAGAGTACCTGATGTTCCCCTCGTGGACCAGCTCACAATCAGTCGGCCTGTTGTGGCACGAGTGCAACAAGACACACACATGAACACACACACACAGGAAGGTTAGTGTCAAACAGCAGAAGGTGAAGCCGGTGGAGGAGGAGGCAGAAACAGTGCAGAGAAATGAAAAATAAAGTTGGGTTTAAAGCAGCAAAAGCGGAATTTAGATAAACATCAATAAAACACAGAGATCAGAAGCTTAAAGACAACCTCGAATTTTGGCAGGAAACTCGTTTTATAGTCTAAATCAAAGTTTTCCTCATTGATCAAACACTATAAAACGATTTAAATTATTACAAATGGGAAGCACCTTATTATTTCAACTAAATGTCTCAGATTTGGACAGAAAAGCAGCCAAATTAGTATTAAAAACTGAGAGTTTCCTTACTTTTATCCCTTATTAGGCTGCGTTTATCTTAATATATATTATTTGTTAGAAATCTAAGAGAGGATATTTGAAAGAATGGTCTTTTCAAAACAAAAGGATCTTCAGGATAGTTGACATATTTGAGCAGTAAATGTCAAAAACAATGTCTGTGGGATGCCACTTATCGTGTTTGTGCATTCCAGTGGGGGGTCAGCCGGACCATTCACATCCTCCTGTTTCGTCCGTGTCTCTTAGGTATTTGTGTTGGAGTTCGCCGTGCTCCGGTTGGTTACTTTTTAGGCCATGTTTCAGTGGATTCAGTAAATATTGAAGTTCAAGACATCACACTGTAGTCCAAACATGCTGTTTGCCCCCCTCCCTTCATATGTTCACCATCAAAAATATTTGAAGTCATTTTTAGAAGAAAAATGTTGCATTGTTGAAATTGTTAAATAAATATTATTATATCATCTTGGCTGTGGAGCTTTGCCACTGGTTAACCTTGGCTGTGGACCTCGCCTCTGTCTCATCTTGGCTGTGGACCTCGCCTCTGGCTCATCTTGGTTGTGGACCACGCCTCTTGCTAACCTCGGCTGTGGACCTCGAGTCTGGCTCATCTTGGTTGTGGACCATGCCTCTTGCTAACCTTGGTTGTGGACCAGACATCTGGCTCATCTTGGCTGCGGACTCGCCTCTGGCTCATCTTGGCTGTGAACCTCGCCTCTGGCTCATCTTGGTTGTGGACCTCGCCTCTGGGTCATCTTGGTTGTGGACCTCGCCTCTGGGTCATCTTGGTTGTGGACCTCGGCTCTGGCTCATCTTGCCTGTGGACCTCGCCTCTGGCTCATCTTGGTTGTGGACCTCGCCTCTGGCTTGTCTTGGCTGTGGACCACGCCTCTGGATAACCTTGGCTGTGGACCTCGCCTCTGGCTTGTCTTGGCTGTGGACCCCGCCTCTGGTTTATCTTTCCTATCTGCTTACTGCTTCATTGACACTGACTTAAGAAATACTCCGTCGTCCACCATCAGAAAAATGCAACAACAACATGTCAAAAACACAATTTTCATCAAATTGGATCTCTACAAATATGAGACTTTTCAATCCAGACTGACCTCTTTTCACTGGTAAAATATGGAGATGACAGAAAGAAATGTGGATCTTTTTTAGCATGTATTCTGCAAACCCTTCATAACTTCCAAAATCAAACAGAAGAAGAAATCAGAAACAGAAATCTGTAATATCTGCTTTTAGTGACTTACTTGCTCCAGTAGACGACTCCATCAATCGCTTGCATCTCGCCAAGCATGGCCAGCAGCAGAGAGGATTTCCCACAACCCACCTGACCAACAATCATAGTCAGCTGACCTGAGAAACCAAACACAAAATTGTTCTTCATCTACTTTTTCTTTAAAAAAAAGGGGTTTTAATTGAAAGAAGAAGCATTTTTCTAACAAAACAACCCAAAGGGCCATTTCTCTGGTCACCGTCGTGAACATAAATGTACGTTTTCTCTCCATAAACTGACCTAGGGATCATCTGACTGTTGCTGTACTGCAAGTAAAAAGCTGAATCTTCAAAATAAATAAAATTTAGCCTCCAAAACAAAAGGGGTTTATACAAATATACACCTGATGTAAACAAAAATTCACAGCATGAAAAAATACACAGGTAACACGATGAAGCCACTTTTGCAAGCTTGCCACAGGTACGCCGTTCAAAATCTACGGTTTAGAAATGCAACATTTTTCCACCAATATTCTACCAACGATGCCGAGAAGTTTGGAAACAATCGATGAAAATCTGTGGGATGAGTTTTGGATTAGCTGGTTCCAACAGTGTTTTTTGTGAAAATTCAAATGGTGGCCAGCGGTTGTTGTAGAGCTAAGCTGGCACCCTTTGTGTGAAATTTCATGAAAATCGCTAGAATAAAAAGGTTTTATTTTCCCATACATAAAATTCGCCAAACCTCAGATTTTTACACAGAATGTCCGCCAAGCCGTTTGTCGTTTGGCCATCCCGTAATCATTTCAAAACGTCCTTAGGATATCCCCAACATATGCTTATTTATTTTGCTTGTGGATTCCAATTGTTTTTTTCCAAATTACATTTTTTAGCTGGGTCAGAAGATTTTTTGCAGATTTTATTTACCACGACCCCAATTGTAACATTGTTATATTTGATCTTACATTGTTTTGCTCAGTTTGAGCCAGATAACTCATGGATGCCCTTTTTGCGATATTCCGATACAGTGTGTGAGAGCTTGCTAAGATCGCAACAGTTGCCTGAGAAGTAACAAGACAATCAATCAGAATCCCTAGGATGAGTTTTCAATTGTAGCTGATACTTCAGGTCCTTTTTAAAAAAAGAAAATTAAAGATGGCGGCCTCTTCCCAAGGTCAAAGGTCAATGAAACTTCTGTGGTGGTTGTAGACTGATGCTGGCGGCATGTCTGTGAAACTTTGTGAGACTAGGACAAACAGAAGTGTCACTTTCCCCACCGTGGTAAAACTAGAAATTTGCCAAATCTCACAATTTCCCAAAAAATGGCCACCAAGTTGTGGACTGTTTGGCCATCCCATAATACTTTCAAAAGTTCTGTTGGATATCTCAGACACGTGTGCATTGGTTTCATGTCAGAGTGTTGTAACAGAAAGTCATTAGTGAAACACTTCCTGCCTGGTTGTACCTGTGGGGATGCGGATGTTGATGTCCGATAGCGTCAGCAGGTTGTTTCCCCAGGTGAAGGATCCGTTACTCACCTGCTCACAAACAGACAAACAGGTTAAGTTGCCCACTCAGTTCTAAATAACCTCTCTAATGAAATTCTAACTGGATTTAAGTTACAGCAAAGCACAAAAACTTCACTTTTAGCTCAGATTAGGAATTTTTTTAGTCATTTTTTGGGAATAATCAATGATGCTTTGAACTTTAACAGAGTTAACTTTTGTTTTCACACTTTAGTGCAGTCAGTAAAAAAACAGTCTGTAAGTCATTCACACAAACAGAAAACACACCTTTCATTCCGCCAGTTTTTTTCATGTTACATTGAGAATCCATCTTTAAATCGTAAATGCTTCTTTATTTTGTTTTAATCCTTTGATAATTTCACTAAGAACAAATAAATAAATCATTAATTTTTCTTTTGAATAAGTGGGTTAATTCATGTTGGAAAAAATACGTATTATCTCAAGAGATGTGTATCGCGATACATATCGTATCATGAGATGTGTATCGTAATACTTATATTATTATGAGATGTGTATTGTGATACACATCGTATCATGAGATGTGTATTGTGATACTTATCTTATCATGAGATGTGTATTGTGTTATAAATTGTATCTTGAGATGTGCATCTTGATACATGACGTATCATGAGATGGGTATCGTGATACTTATCTTATCATGAGATGTGTATCGTGATACTTATCTTATCATGAGATGTGTATCGTGATACGAATTGTATCATGAGATGTGTATTGTGTTATAAATTGTATCTTGAGATGTGCATCTTGATACATGACGTATCATGAGATCTGTATCGTGATACTTATCTTATTATGAGATGTGTATTGTGATACATATTGTAATGCCAGACTCTTGTTAACACATACCCCTAGTAGATATTATCCAAAATATCTAACATTTAATATCTTACAAAGATAAAAAAAAGTGAAATAATCTGCATGGGGACCAAAGTAAAATCAATAAAAGAACCAAATATCAGAGCTAAAACAGTCATCTGAACAGTTTTTGCAGAAGTCCAGGACGCTGAGCAGCAAAGGAAAACGTTCTGCAGTCCTCTGTGTTCAGTCCCTGCTTCCTGCTGAAACTCTGTTTACTTTACTCCCATCTGTTGTGTTTTACATGTTTATTTTCTGTTTATTTTATCTGACAATCCCCCTCAGCTCTGCTTCCTCCGCTTCACATGTCACAGATCCCCAGAAGAAATCAGGACACGGAGACGTTCAAAACAGCCTTTTAAGGCTTTTCAGCAGCTGAGATGGAGATGATCAGATGGATTCATGAATGTGGAGGACTTTCAAAATAAAATTCATTTAAATTAAAGAAAAAAAAAACTAAAAACAAACTTCTAAAAAAAGATGAATGCAGTTGAAAGACAAAAGAAGGAGCTGAAGAGGAGTAGTGACAGAGAAAATAGGGAGTCAACACATAAATATGTTCATTTTTGTACAATCACAAACAATAAATCTTTCAGGAAGTTGTAGAAAATAATACTGAAGAGCTAAAAAGAATCCAAAAATAAAGAAAACCGGAAACAAAGCTAACCTCTGTGGCTCTAAGACAGGAAATACAGGAAATCTAAAATGACAAAAACTTTATGCCTTCATTTCAATTCTGTCCATGTTAAAACTACAAAAACTGTTATAAATGAAGACTCTCCTGGACAAAATAAAGTTTTTTTTTCAGATCCTCTTGAGAATCGAAGACAGAACCTAAGTTTGGTTGGACTTTAGCATTTCAGAACTGTAATTCTTATCTTTTTGGTTGTTCTTTAAAATATTATCCATTTAAATAAAGTTATTTAAATAAAGTTAAAGGTGTCAACAGAGCCTCAGAAACAGAAATACACAATTTGTGGGCAATTTGAGTTTGAATTAATATATTTTGTTGAAATAATATCAGTTTTATTAGAACATTTCCCTAAATAATGTCTTAACTGAATTTTATATTCCATAAAATGTTCATATTTAATTATATTAATCATTGATTCTTCATGAATTAATGTCATTTTTGTTTCTTTATCTTTTTGCCTAAAAGAAAAAGTTCATTTTTCAACAGAAAATCAAGTTGAATCAAAGTTCTCAAAATCAGAACCTTTACAAATCAAGGTCTCCTTCAAAATAAAACGACATTTCATGGGAAAGACAGGCTGGTTTTAACTGCGATGACTGTGACAGTGGAGCTCCTCCACAGGGATGAGTCTGCGATGGGGGGGTGTTCGGCCTGCAGGACCGAGACTTTCACAAGACCCTTCAGGGCCAACAAATTCTCGTGTGAATTCTACACTTCCTGACAAAAGACGAAGGTCTCTCACACACGCAGAAGCATCCAAACTCGGGTCATAGAGCCAAAAGGCGAGACGTTTAATGTTCATCCCTTCTGCTGTAGTTCACTAGATGCAGCATTTTGTCTTAGATTCTGCTGAATTCTTTCAGAAAAGATCAGTTTTCATTGAAACAATTGTTTACTAAACATCAAAAGTTAAGACCAACAATTTCCATTTAATTTTCTTTACAATGTGCAGAGATTTAAACTCAACATTTTTTGTGCCCTAATTCCCTCACTACTTCCTGTAACCTTTCAGAATAAGATTCTTTAACAAACTATTTATTAACATTGGTTGGTTTTATTTAACCTTTATTTATCCAGGCAGGACAGATTAAGAACAACATCCAGATTTACAACTGCGGCGTAGAAAGGAAAGATTTTTGAAAAATAAAAGAAACTGATCTTTCAGCCTCCATCATCGCGGTGTTGCTTCAATTAGAGCTGACATGATTAGTCGACTAATCGACGACTAATCGACTATTAAAATACTCAACGACAAATTTTGTCGTTACTTTATATTAAATGGAGTTGCAGTGTAGTAAAGTTGAAAGTCAAAATGGAATCCTGTTAGCTTTTTAGACTATTTTGGCATTTATTCAGATTTTTAGGCTACTAGGAGTTTAGATAATATTTCAGCTACATGCTAGCTATTTTGGCTAATTTAGGATTTTTTTTCAGTTTTTTAGGGTATTTTGGAGTTTAGTTAACATTTCAGCTACATGCTAGCTAGTTTGGCTAATTTAGGATTTTTCGGTTTTTAAGGCTATTTTGGAATTTATCTAATATTTCAGCTACATGCTAGCTGTTTTGGCTAATTTGGGAATTTTTCAGTTTTTCATGCTATTTTGGAATTAAGCTAATATTTACACTATATGCTAGCTGTTTTGGGTAATATAGATTTTTTTCAGTTTTTTACGCTAATTTTGAGTTTAGCTAATATTTCAGCTGGCTATCAGCTTCAGTGATTTCAGCTATCAGCATCAGCGTTTTTAACTATCAATTTCAGCATCTTCAGCTGCCAAATTCAGCTTACAGCATTCACACTAACATTATCACAGGTAATCCTATATATCTAGTTTTTAGTTATTTTAAAGGTAGTGACAGTTAAGATGTGTGCTTTACATCCACTTTTTCGCATGACCCGATTTGTCGACTAATCGGAGAAAATAATCGGTGATTAGTCGCCTATTAAAATAATCGTTTGTGGCAGCATGAGCTTCAATATGTTAGCAAGATAACATTGGGCCGTTAATGATAATAATATCATGTTATGATCTGGAGGGCCGAATATAATTACCCCGTGGGCCAGATCTGGCCCCCGGGCCTTGACTTTGACACATGCATTAAAACAAAGCACTGCAGTGACCCGCGTGGGTACTGTCCATGGTGCTGAATAGATATGATTTCTGCCCAGGACCCTGAATGTCGAAGTGAAGAACTTCAATGAGGCGCGGGTGTACGTGATCTTTGCAAGGTTTATTCATAGCTCTTCTGTGGTTTCAATGTCGTAATACATCTATGAAAATCGAAAGACCACAACTTTTGTCACTTTTACCACGTATATATATATTCACGTTTGACCAATTTTACCTGGTGCAATATGCACAAAATGAACATAGTGGCTGTGTGACACAGCCGTCAGATGTGAGGGCATTTAAACTAAGATGTAACTTTAATATTAGCATTTATTATCAGTTTGAATCTTTAAGTTGCTTCCTGATCAAACTCACTTAAATTTAGCACTATTATTAACCCTTTAACTACTGCGACGTCGCCTAAATAACACGCGCTCTTTGACATATTGTTTCTCTTCAATGTTTACATGAATCAGCTGATACAGACAGGAGCTAAAATTCTGCCGTTAAAGTAAACTATTTTTCGCTTTATTCTTTATTTATTAATATATCTTTAACTGTCAGTTCCTTGGTGTAATATCTCATTTAGCTCATGCTTGTCTTGTCTTACAAACTAGCATAAACAAATATTTCACTCTTTGGTCTGAACTCCATCTGCACAGAAAGATGCTCTTGTTCAGGTATTTATGTAATCATTTTGCTTTGTCTTAAAATGATTTTTCTGTACTTCCGCTCCTCGACCTCTGACCTTCACGGCCACATCCTCTGTCTCCGTGGGCCTCATCTGCCGCCTGCTTGGCTGCTCGTAGTTGTCCATCTGGTAGCGCATCGGCTGCTTCCTGTTGATGGCTTTGGTCTTGATATCAAAAAAGAGGAGGGGGGGGGTACAGAGATTTCACGTTAGCTTTTACTAATAAACACACAACTTTCCTGCGTCCGGTTTCGCTCCTGAGGGAGAAGACGACGTAACCTCTGAGCTTACAGTCCCACCGCTGCCACTTTATATTGTTATTATTAGACATGGAAGACATAAATCGCTGTGAACTGTAGTTATTAAGAGCAACAAGGTTAATCGATATTAATTCACTGGGACGGTAAAATAAAAAAACTAAAGTTCAAATTGGTCCTGTAGTATTTCAATGAATAAAGTGAATAAATAAAGTTGTTGTTCCAGCATTTCATCACAAGTTAGGTTTTATCTCTTTATTGTGGCTCTTTAGCTTAAATAAAAATGACATCAATTGATTTGTTATTAAAGTTTAGTTATTTCTGCTTAGATTTTAACATGTCAAAGAACTAAGTGTAATTTACTGTGAGAAATTCTGTAGAAATGTTCTTTAAATTTGTGTTTTTAAATAATAGTCAAATGACAGACTCCAAATGTTGTAATATTTTGGTAAATTACAATAAAGTGGTTAACCTCTTGAAGAAATGCAGTTTAAAATGATTGAAAATGATTTAGAGATGTGTGTTTTGTGTCTCAGATCTTGGAAAATGAAAATAAAAAGCTCAGATTATTCTAAATGTTTTGAGTTTTTTTTAATAAATAGATTCTAACAAAATGTTGTTTATATTTTAGACTAAAAAGGAAAAAATCCTAATGATAAAAAAAAAACATCATGTTCTACTGTCTTACAATCTTAAAATAAGAAAAGCTGCAGCATCTTTTTGTGCAAGAGTTTTATTTTGAAATGAACCAATGTGTGCAAATTTCAAAAGTAAAAGGAGTATAAAATATTACAGTTTTTTATGGTGGCGGTGTTGCTATGTGCCAATTTTGGCTAAAAACGTCATAATTAAAAGACCACTGGGAACACTTTGAAAATATATAAAAGAAATATGGTAGCTGGACTTCAAAGATTAAAAATAACCCCTGATGAAGCTAGAAACTAAACCCAGATCTGGTTTCAGTCATACTGACCATTCCCATGTGCTTCTTTCCTGCATTCAAGGAGATTGAAATGTCTCCGTTTCTCCAGCTGTCGTCTCCGATCTCGTCGCTCTGGAGGAACTCGCCGAGCTTCTGGACACTGAGGAGAAACCGTTAGAATCCCAGCGTTTCCCTGCCGCCGTCGCTGGCTGGTTTTCCTGGTTTGGTCTCACCTGACCAGAGCTTTGACGGCGAACCGGACGACAGTGGAGAGCAGGAAGAGCGGCGTCACTAAGATGTGGAACAGCGCCAGAGCGGCGAAGGCCTCCGACGACGTGGGGCCGGTTTTATTCAGGAAGTGATGCGTCACAAACGTCTGCGAGAGAGGAACGCGGCATTTTGAATACTATCAAATAGGTTTAGAAATGAGGTAGGATCATTGACTGTATCTGAGAACTGGACAGAGTGGGTGTGACGTCATCCATATTTTCCAGTCTAACGAGAGGAAGTCACTTCAGTCGCCTTTTTTTTTTGTCATGTTGAAACCAGAAAACGTCAGTAAGCAGTGATTGGTCCGAGTCGTCTGAGTCAAAGTTTCTATGGTAACCAATCAGGAGTGACATGAAATCTGTCAAACGTTTCAAACATGGAATCTGATTGGACAATTTAAACCTTGAATAACTCTCCAGAAAAAATATCATAAAAAATATGAAAATTATCAAGAAAAACTATTAGTTGTTTATTTCTCATTAAAAGTCTGGAGGATTAGCAGACCCAGCGGTTACTTCCTGTTTGGAACTCCGGAGGGGGGAGGGGTCATTCAGTCCAGTTCTCAAATGTCTCGTCAAAGGGTAAAGAGGACGTACCGCGAGAACAGCAGCGATGGGAATAGCAGCATTCATGAAGACTGCACACACAGAATTGAGACAAGTTCAAAACAGGAGAAGCGATTCCGACGAGCGTGTTGGTTCGGTCTTACTGGACATTGACGTGTAGAAAGCAAACGTTTTGAGGCTGGTGAGCTCTTTGCCTCTGGTGTCCTCCACGCTGCCGCAGAAGATGTCCTCCCAGGCGTACAGCTTCAGCAGCTTGATGCCCTTCAGGATCTCTGTGGTTTTCTTCAGTCGGTCTGTGGAGTGTTCCTGAAGCAAACATTGTAATACCGTCACAATGAAGACAAATATAAAGACTAGTTTAGTCCTAGTTTGTAAAAAAATTATGTTTGTTATCAAGTTTTTACAGGAAGTTTTTAAGTTTATGTTGTTTTTCAAAAATCTGATCTTGGAATCTGAGCTCCTAGGGTTTTGGGCATCTGGGATCTCCCCCTTTGGGGAGGGGTACTGTAAGGGTTCTGTACCTTTGTTTCGAGTGTTCCGAATTTTGTTGTCAGTCATACCAGTTCCAGGTTAAATCATCCACATCTGGAGTATTTAAGTCTCAGATTTTCTGTTCTTCTGTGTCGGGTCGTCTCCTCTGTTTTGTTCGGTCACTATTTTTGTTTCTCTACGGTTTTCGTCATGTTTCGGTTTATTTATTAAATAAAGCCTGGTCTCTTGCATTTGGGTCCTCCTCCACCACATTCTGACATCAACAAATCAATAGAAGTTAAAACATTTTAAAGATTGCAACAATTTAAAAAAATCAAAACAAATATTTTTAAAAAACAGCATTAAGTTTTAGCAAACAAAACAAAATTACAGAAACAGAAATGAAAAAAACAAAACATTTTAGAAAAAAAATGCTAGAAAACAATACACTGTTTTTGTTCTTTTGTATTGTTTTTTCTTAATTCTTCAAGATAAAAAAAACCTCTGGTTAGTGTAAAAGTAAAGGTTCAAAATCTGTTATATTAAAGGAAAACCATAAAAGTTATTTGGTTGTAATTTGATCTTTGACAGTCATGAGTTTAAATGAAAATATACGAAAACTATTTTTTACAGCAATAAAAGGCTAAAAATAATTGCAATAAAAATATATTAATTAATTACAGGTCACAATTAATTAATTAATCACATTGCAGCACTATAAATGTATAGTTTCTACTTATCTTCTGTTGAGTTACATAACATCCTCCCTTTTTAAATCTGTCATAAACAACATTTTTTGTTTTTTTTATCTAAAAACTAAAACTATTATTTTTACACACAGTGTTCCAAAGTATTTGGAGTTCATGTTTTGCCGTCTCTTTTATGCACATTTTTCTTCAGAGCAATTTTAATTTTTTTTTTTTTTTTTTATAGTGCATTGTGTTTCGTCCTGATCAGCTGTCAATCAAGGCGTGTTTCCTGAACAGAATGCAGAATTTACTGACTGATCGCATTTAGCAAAACAAAATGACAAAAGCTCTTCAGACAGGAACCATCTGCAGGTTTATCTGGAACCTTCAGTGGTTTTTTAGTGTGCAGACTTCTGTTTTCATCGATCATCCAAAATTCTCCAGACTCCCAACAGGATTGAGTTCAAAGGTCTCACTGAGACTCCTAGATCTTCGTCCATGTTTATGAAAAGTTACCTTTTTGTTTTTTACTTACAAAAGATCAAGAACCAAATTTTTGGTCACGACATGAAGCTCCCACCACCATGCTTCATTATGAAAGCTTTCAGGAATAAAAGTTTTTCCTCTTCTGCTCCCTTGGCTGCTGTGGTGAAGAGGCTCGACCTCTGATTGGAATACCGAAGGTTCGGTTCCTGTCCTGACCGCTCATCTGTCGAGGTGTCCTTGGACAGGAAACCGAACACCAAATTGGTCCTGATGGTTTTACGTTGGCGCTAGTGTTCGGCAGCGGAGCCACTATCACTGAGTAAAGCACTTTAGACCTTCTCAGAAGGTAGTTAAGCTCTTTAATACTTCACACCATGTTACAATTTCAAACTTTAGACCTTAACTGAATGGTCCCTGGCTACATCGGGGTTCATCTTTCATGGAGACCTTTGTCAATCAATCTCCAAATCTAAAATAATGCGATCAAATCATTCTATAATCCTGGATTTATTTTACTACAAATGTTTAACCAAGAGAGAACAGTGTAGTGTCCAGTTCTACAGTCTAAAAACATATATAATCCAACATAACAAGTTTCATCTATATTTTTAACCCTGTGACAAAGAAACATCAACACTGTGTGTTTTTTTTATTTTTGTATTAACTGTTCTTCACAAACCACACTTGACCCTTTAACACTGACAATGTCTGGCGACATCTGAATAACACGCCTTCCACGATGAAAGTAACTCCGCTCGTTTGAAAATCAGCTTTTCATATTAGGAAAGTTGTTTTTCTCCACTTCAGAATCTGCAAGGATTAATGTTAAGTGCTTAAATGGTTGAAGATTTACGGTAGTTGAAAGAACCCAAACACTACTGATGTTCAACCCTCTGAAAGCTGTGCAGCTGTGAGATCATCAAAATAAAACTCCATCCAGATAAACATTTAAATCTATTCTGTGATTTACATTTCATTGATTTAAAGAGAGATTATAAAAACATATTTGTAGTTTTTGGACAAAAGAAATCTTTTATTTTAATAAATAAGGTGAAAGACAAAAATCAATCTGAGCTGCAACACAGAGCAGAGAACCCGCTGTGGGGGGCGGAGCCTAACAGAGCTGTCTGCTGTTAGAAATCCAACAATGAGAAAACTGATTTTTTGTGACGAGGACCAACGTAAAAATTCTAGAACTTCAAGCGGCATAGTCTAAAAATTAGACCTGAAATTAGACCTGGGAGGCGAGAAGTTAAGAGACGACTCACACCTAAAATCCACATGGATCAAACAAACAAAACAGAAAAAGTCAAAAGGACAGCCGTGTTGTTAGGAGAAAAAATCTTATTTTTTGGGCTGCCTGGTAGCTGGAGCCACACCTGCAGACTGAAGTACAGCCACTTTAGAACGACCACATCATTGGACTGTGAGGTCTGGGATTTTCCTCTATCAACAGAAACTCTTTATACTTATGTAGCCCTAAGGAACCTGTCAATTTCACCAAGATTTCTTTTAATTTTCATTCAAAAATATATTTATTAGTTTGTTGAGAAAATGTGTTCTTGTTGTTTTTATGAAATTACACCTAAAACTTTTACTCTATCTTATAAAAACAGTTAGTTAAACATTTTTTGGGTTTCCACAGCAAAATAAATTCAGTTTTTCTGTCTGTTTTTGCATAATCTTTGTCTAGTGTGTGAATGCAACATGGAAAAATGACCAAATAAATCAAGTGTCACATAGGAGAGGTTGTGCTGATTATAATGAGACCAATTAAGCAAATACAGACGTGAATTCAAAAGTAGACAAAAAGTTTTAGGCCCATTAAAGGCTTAAAAATAGAAAGTTGATAAAGTTTTTTCTTACTAGTGTGTTTTTCTGCGTGTCCGCCAGCTTTGTGGCGATCAGATACTGAACTGGAGCCAGCAGAACGATGACTGAAGCCCCCACCAGAGCGCTCCAGCCCAGCAGGTAGTAGAGCAGGATCACTCCCATCACAATCTGCAGACACAGAACAGACTGTAGCCGCACGCTCCCCGTCCAGGTGTTCATCGCCTCCTCATTAACGGGTCTACCTGCACAGGCATCGCCCACAGGTTAGGGCAGAGGAACAGGAACCACATCAGCTGGTTGGTTTCTATGGCAACCAGGTTGTTGATCTGCCCGAGCGTCATTTCCCCCATGGACATGTTGGAGGTGGACAGACGGAGGATTTTGTTGTAGATCATTGCCTAGAAAATACAAAAAAAATTAAAATGTAGACCATGTTTATATGTGATAAAACTTTTAAATACCCAAACAAGCATCAGTGAACATTTTAGATCTACATCTTTTAAAGCTTTTCCCAGAAAGACCAAGATTCAAAATCTGAATTTTCTTGCACAATGAAACTAAGAGCCTCCCATGGTGATTAAGAGTATATTTACAAGTAAGGATTAGAAATAAAATTACATTTTAATTATAAAATATAAAGTCTAAAATATGAACTTCTGAGTGAATATTTCTTTTTAGACTTTAATCAAGTAATCAGGATGGAAAATACCACTTCACTTCAATCGTTTTCATTCACTACCAAGCAAAAGAAATGATTGTCATCAACAAAGAGAACAAATAAATTCTCTACAAGAGACAAAATGACAAAAAAATGTTATGGTCACCTAAAAACAAGCAAGATTTCTGACTAACGTCTTCTGTAAGAGGATTCTCCATCCTCCACTTCTTACCTGTATTAATGACACCTGTTTGAACTGGTTATCTATATAAAAGACACCTGTCCTCAAACAGTCGCACTCCAAACTCCACTACGGCCAAGACCACAGAGCTGTCAGAGGACACCAGAAACAAAACGGTTGACCTGCACCAGACTGGGAAGACTAAATCTGTTATAGGTAAGCAGAAATCACTTCTTAGGAAATGGAAGACAAAGAAGAGCACGGATAATCTCCCTCCATCTGGAGCTCCCCCCAAGATCTCAGAATGATCAGGCTCGGATAACGAGGGACATCTGCATAGGAAGTATTTCAGGGTCCTGGAGTGATCTAGCCATTCTCCAGATGTCATGGAAAATCTTTGGAGGGAGTTGAAAGTCTGTGTTCCCCAGCGACAGCCCAAAAAACATCACTGCTCTAGAGGAGATCTGCATGGAGGAATGGACCAAAATACCAGCAGTTTGGGAAGACTTACAGAAAACGTTTGACTGCTGTTTTTACCAACAAAGAGGATAGAACAAAGTATTGACATGAACTTTTGTCATTAACCAAATACTTATTTTTCACCAAAACAATGTTATTTTCTGAATGTTTCCCTCATTTTGTCTCTCATAGTTGAGGTATACATACGATGAAAATTACAGACCTCTCAACTTTTTACCCACTGTATAACCCTATGAAAACACCAATCAAAGCAGTATTATTGTACATCTAACGACCTCTGCTGCCACGACCAGACGAGAGTTTCACGCTGATAGTGATGCTTCATCGCACAACATATACTTAACTAAAAGACGACTGCAGGGAGACGTTCAGAGAAGAAGCAAGACGTTTGTTCTCACGACTGTGTGAACACAATAAATTTCTTTCAGGTCAGAATATATTATAATTCAATTGAAGCCAGGCTCAAAACTCTGCAAGTTTGGCAAAAAATATGCTTTTTAAGTAATAAACAACTTCATAATATCTTTAAAGCTTTGTTGCTTCTTCTGAGGTATAAAGAAATGTTCTAAATAAATCTGTCCTGAGCTGCATCTTAATAGTCCAATACCAGACCAGCATGTAAAGAAAATCCACTCATTAGTGTCCATTTTCACCGGAAGAACTGCATGATTGATTCAGTAGAACTGATACACAAACCAAACTGCAGAAAGCCTCTCAGAGAAGGTTCTTAGATACAATCTCTCCTTCCTTTCCGATACTGAGGCTGTAAACAATGCAGAGATAGCTTCATCCATAGTAAAACGCTTCAGCATTTCCTGGAATACAGTAAACAATTAAGGAGAAATCTAATTTCAATTGAAGTTCGTTTTGCTGACAGCTAAAAAAAATAAAAAATGGAGATTGTTGAGTTTGTTGTTTCTTTTTTGAAATAGTTTAAACAGTTGTGTTGCTTATGAACTCAAAACCCATCTGTTTTCTGAACTCCTCTTTAGTTCTTTCTATCGAGTCCATTCCATGTCTTCACAAGCAGAGCAAATGTGTTTAATTGGATATTTTTTTACTCACCAGCAGAGCTCCACGCAGGTTGATGCCCGTTTCTATGGTGACGTAGTAGGAGGCCTGAAGGAAAGTCCTCTGCAGGACCAAAGCCAGGAAGAGAAGAACCGAGAGGACTGAACTGTTCTGCAGGAGCTCAGTGGACGACATGAAGTAGACTCCTAAATACGTTTCCTACGAACACAAAAAACTGCTTTAATAAAACACTCCTGAAAACATCCATTTTCTTAACCCGACGACATAGATTCAGGTCATTAGTTACTCTTTTTTTTTAATGGAAAACTATTGTTTACAAGAAATGTTAAAAAGTATAATTCCCACAAAAAAAGATTGGTTTCAAAACTGAAAGGCTTTAAATGTGTTACCTCAAATGAAGCGAGCACATTAGCATGAGACTAAAGCTCTGCTGTTTATTAACACGTACAAACAGACTACCTTTATTTTTAAATTATAAACAAAATATAAAAAGTTTTATTGCGGCAACATAAACCAGCACCTTCTACTATCAACACATTACCAGTTGACAGGTGTAGCTGTAAAGATCGGCTATAAAATATCAAAAGTGTCAAGATTAGCATCACAATGAGTCCACCTTAAACAGAGGATCAAAGGTCAGATGAAATAGACAAAAGCTTCAGCTGAAGACCGAATCAGAAATCTGCGGTTGATGCTCAGCAGGCCTCTCCACACATCAGAGTGTGAAGCGAGTGGGGAATTTTCCACGTCGCTCAGAAATGCAGCGCCGCTCTGTTCTCTGTCCCCGCTGCCACTCTAACGGGCGGGCACCGAGCCGACAGCGGCTAACATTCAATATCAGCGGCAGTCACTTCAGACGAAGGAAGAGATCATCACGAGGGCATCTGCTCTGGAATAAAGAGGAGCTGATGTTTATGAGCCGAGCGGCCGAATGAACCGTCTGGTTTACTTCTGTCGGCGCGAATCTTTTCATTATGTCCTCATGGATGACAGAGCTTTTCTCTGTTGTTAGGAAACAGATAGCAGTGATTTAGTTTACCGATTCAATTCTGACTCAGACAGATTAATCAGGTTAGATCCTCACAATAGAAATCAATAAATCGGTCAACAAATGTTTCGATTAATTGAGCTGCCGATTAATCGTAATTTGTACGAGATTTCAAACTTTTCTACAAATAAATACGCCAATATAAAGGAAATGCAATACAATTTATCTGCTCCTGATTAATGAAAATTTGAATAAATAAATACTCAGAAATGCAATTTTAAGGCCAATTTTCTTTATATATGTGCTCTATCATTAAAACAATTCCACAAGAACATGTTAAAAACACCAAAAATACCTTTTTCATCAGAGTAGGTCCTAAAAATCAAGTGGGAATAAAAATGTGCAATCATTTTTTTTTTGTAAAGTTCATATTTTATCTTAAGATGCTGCCCTTTATAAAGGTCAAAGGTCATGCCCACAATGCTCTTTTTCATGTCTCGTTGCAAACAAATACTGACTATAGAAAACCCCTACACAGTTGCCATGGCAACAGCCAAGGCTTGAATGACAGAATTATCTTCCAGTCTTTATAGTAATTTTAGTCAATTACTAATATTCTAATTAACACTGATGTCACACTTCTTTAACCACGACTGGCTAACATCATCATCATCACAGCTTTGTCAAATCAGTCCACCATCACGTTAACCCCTCGTTGCCTTTAATATATCTGGTTTTGAGAAAAAAAAAAGTCCATCAGGAAACTGCAGCTTATTAAGAACTCTGCTGCTCGAGTTCTCACAAGGACCAAAAAAGTAGACCACAAGTTATGTTGCTGGTTGAAAAAGGTCTTGAGGCTAATGTTAGCTTGAGGCTAATGTTAGCTTGAGGCTAATGTCAGCTTGAGGCTTATGTCAGCTTGAGGCTAATGTCAGCTTGAGGCTTATGTTAGCTTGAGGCTAATGTAAGCTTGAGGCTTATGTTAGCTTGAAGCTAAAGTTAGCTCGAGGCTTATGTTAGCTTGAGGCTTATGTTATCTTGAGGCCTATGTTAAC
>NC_050534.1:19905641-19927836 GCF_002922805.2 Oryzias melastigma | reverse complement strand
ATGGTTTTTTCTTCTTCATTATGCATTTTTTGGCCCCTGCGACTTATACTCCGGTGCGACTTATAGTCCGAAAAATACGGTATGTTAGCTTGAGGCTAATGTAAGCTTGAGACCAATGTTAACTTGAGGCTAATGTTAGCTTGAAGCTAATGTTAGCTTGAGGCTTATGTTAGCTTGAAGCTAAAGTTAGCTCGAGGCTTATGTTAGCTTGAGGCTAATGTTAGCTTGAGGCTTATGTTAGCTTGAAGCTAAAGTTAGCTCGAGGCTTATGTTAGCTTGAGGCTTATGTTATCTTGAGGCCTATGTTAACTTGATGCTAATGTTAGCTTGAGGCTTATGCTAGCTTGACGCTAATGTTGGCTTGAGGTTTATGTTAGCTTGAAGGTAATGTTAACTTGAGGCTAATGTTAACTTGAGGCTAATGTAAGCTTGAGGTCAATGCTAGCTTGAGGTCACACAAGTGTACAAACAGCTCTCTTAGCAACGATTTGGAAAGGGCGTGTGTGGGGGGTTGTGGGTTGCTCTGTGTCAGAAGCCCCGCCCACAATCTAATGATCTACTGCCGCTTTGCATAAAGTATGTCTTAAAAATCAAAAAGACTTATTGGTTTTGGCTAAAAAGGTCATAATACCAATTTAAAAAAATACTGGAAACGATTTTATGATATAAAAAAACATGGTTAAAGTCGGAATTTAAGTGTTTCAAAGTAAAAGAATGAGTGTGTAGAAAAAAGAGAATAATGAGAGAACTAAAAATGTAAAAGAAAGAGAACGTTTTATGCTTGTGATTTAAGACTCAATCAAGTCAAGCTGGAAGCAAATGTTTCTGCAGTCATCAGTAGAGTCGTTGGTCTATGACAGCTTCCTGTGCAGCCTCAGACACCTACAGGCGACAACATGTTGACTAGGACAACGGCTCGCTGACACCGCACTGGACCTGACTCATTCAACGGTCAAGTGGACCACCCAAATTGACCAGCAGTCACTGATCTCACATGAATCTGTCTTCACCTCTAACTGGCCCGCCTGGAGGAAACACTTTGGTCTCATATTTGTTTTTGTTCCAGGATGACGCCTCCAAAGGAAAAATAAACGTCCAACGAATCTTTGTCATGATTTCCGTCACAAATTTTGCTTTTTTAATAAAGGTTTTTCAAATATGACGTGAGTCATCTCTGCCCCCAAACAAAAACATTCAAAGTCAGGGCGACTCATGCCGACCATGAAATAACTCCTTCTCTTTATACTGTATTGGGTTTGAATTTTGGTTGAATTTCGCAGCCATGAGAGTTTACAAAATAACTCCATTACATCTTCTTCTACGGCTGTTTCAGGTATTTTAGAAACTTTTGGACATGTTAAAATGACTTATTCCAATCGAACGTGTAACAGATGTAAACGTTTGTCATGATCAGATAAAGTTTTTCAGGGTCCCTGTACACAGTTCAATTCTAATCCGATCTTCGAACAGATAAAAGACATTTTACACATGCAGCTATGGACAGAGACAGAAAAGCCTCATTTCCACTGAGTGGTCCGGTACGGTCCGGTTAAGGGTGGTCCGGTCAATTCAGGTGAGTGTTTCCACTCAAAGTTAGACCATGTAGACTCATCGTGTAGCTTTGAGTCATAGCAGTGTGACTACAGCAAAAGCAAAGCTAACAACAACAATAGAGGTTATCCAGCCGACATATTCTCATTGCCGAGTCGTCACAGGTTGACATTTGATCAAGAACCTTCCACGTCACTTTTTGACGTTTTAAGTAGGGCTGTCAGATTTGTCGCGTTAAAAACGCGACAAATCTGACGTGCGCTTGACGCCGACAATTTTTTTGACGCATTAATCGCGGATTTTCCATAGACTGTATATAATGGGAGGACCTCATAGCTCGATAGGTCCATTATTTTTACAGTCAATGGGATTTTCTCATACGTGCCTTTCCATACCGCGCGGGCGTCCCTCATCGTCCTCTCACCGGCTGCTCTCACTCGATCACGGGCGGGTCTCCAAACACCGAGCTGCTAGCTAGAACCAGCCCGGCGCTAGGACCTGGAGAGCTCCTGCACCCTAACCCGGCTCCGGTGTTCGCGTCCAGTACCCCGTCTGGTGGTACCGGCTCGCGACCGGCGCCGCGTCCCGAGAGCTGCGGACCCCCGACGTTCCGAACAGCAAGCGCACCGGGGGACGTTTTAAATGTTCTGGAGGTTTAAGCGTGATCCAACCCCAGCATAGCTCTCTGTCTGTCGGCATATTCATGGCGTGAGCTCCGCTGAGCTGCAGCCAGAGACCGCGGCGGCAGTAACAGACTGTCAAACTATCCACAGAGTATCCCGCTTTTCTCAGTCTTTAATGTTTTAAAAAACAAAAGTTAATTGGAAATGATACATCTCTATTTCATTTATTACTGTAGTTCAGCAGAGGAGGAAAAGATTTGGTCCTGATAAAAAATGAACATGAAAGTGTTATGGAAATGTTATTTTTGATGTTTTTTATTTTATTTTACTGAACGTTGATTGAAGTTTTGAATTTAAAATGCCCTTCACTTGCACTTGGGCTTTTGTTAGGCATTTTATGTTACAGCCTTTTATTGTTAAGAAAGTTTATCTCAATTTAATGTTACAAAATAAAGTATTTCTGATGAAAAATATTAAAATTGTCATTCTTGTTTTCATAATTAATGTAGAACTGTTAAATTCCACGAACCACACATTTTTTCCTTAAAAAAAGGCCACATGTAAATTTGCGATTAATCGCGGGTTAACTCTGGAAATGCGATTAATCGCGATTAAAGATTTTAATCGCCTGACAGCTCTAGTTTTAGGTGTCCCCAACTCGCCATTTAATGACATGCTGCTGTTCCAGTGAAATCAGGGGTCTAGTCGTTTTGTCAGACTCGTTATCGGACGCAGACCAAACCTCGGGACTGGTACTCCAACTCACAACCCTAACCCTAGCCTGGTCCGCGTCAGGTACCGGGTCCAGAATCGACACCAAATCCACAATTGATACCAATCCACATCTGGTGCCGGTACCAATTGCATTCAGTACCAATCCGCTTTCAGAATTGGTACTGGATACGGATCGGACTCTGGTCGTTTAGTTGGACACAGTATCGGACGCAGAGCGCATCCTTAGGACGACTCCGCATCCTAACCCTAGCCTGGTCCATGTCTGGTACCACGTCTGGAGCCGGTACAGCATCCGGTACCAGTACCAATTCATGTCCAGTGCCAATCCGCGTCTGGTACCAGTACCCATCCACATTCGGTACCGATCTGCGTTCAGGATTGGTACTGGATGCAGATCTGGTTGCTTTTGATGGATGTAGTAACGAATGCTGTACCAGACGCAAAACCGAACCTCGGGACGCAGCCAGTACTGGTACCTTAACTCGGTAACCTAACCCTAACGGGGTCAGGGTCTGGTACCACCTCTGGAACTGGTACAGATCCACATCTGGAACCAATCCACGCCCAGTGCCAATCCGCATCTGGTAGTGGTACAAATCTGCATCAAGTACCGATCCGCATTCTGTACCAGGTTAAGGTTAGGTCAGGATACCAGGGCGGTCCACGTCGCAGTACCGGACCTGATTTCATTTAAACAGCCAACATGTCAAAAAGCGACAAGTTGGAGTCACCCAAAAAGTTAATTTTTGACACAGAGAGTCCCTAACCAAACGCCAAAATGTGACGAGTTGGGAGTGAGAATGTGTTGATCCAGCAGCTCTTTTTGTTTCATTGGGTTTTTGTACTTTGTAAATACAAAGCATTTCATGTTGTTGAGAGAAGACTGCAGGCGGAGAAGGGGAGTACAGACTAGGGAAGTTACAAAAGCTGTTTGGAAACGTTGGCGCTGGTTTGGTGCTGTCTATTGTCATAATGAACAGAAGCTCCGCCCTAACTGGTCCATTCTGTTTTTCTAAGGTCCTACAACCAATAGGTGTCCAAAGAGGTTACAGTTCGGTGCGGCTTAATAATGGAAACGCTCAAAATACCGGACCAGACCGCTCAGTGGAAACGAGGTAAAAGTCTCGGTACATGTGGACCCAAAGTTTCCAAAGGTATGTAGCTCCACCCACATTTTTCTTGTCTTCTGATGAAACAACCTCCGTCACATCCAGGTGCTTCACAATGCCAGAGATGCAGAGAGGCCCCGCAAAACCCAGCAGGTCTGCCAGGTAGCGGAAGGTGCTGCTGAGCAGGATGGGGCGGCCAAACGCCCGGTACATGGAGCGCCAGATGGACGGGTTCTGGTCTGGATCCTCTGGGGTCTGTTAGACCAGTGATAGATGGAAAACCAAGAGAAAGATCATTTTAACAAAAACACCAGGTAAAATGGGTAAAAAGTGGATCCAATTTTCCATCCGCTCACCCTCTGGTCCTCATAGGCGTCTTTGAGTCGCAGATAGTTGGTGAGGGCTCTCATGGCGATTGGGAGCTTCCCAATCTTCTTCAGCTCTATCGGCCTTTTATGGGCTCCGATGATGAGAGGATTCATCCACCAATATGTCGCCTGGAAAGTGTTATTGTTATTTCACTAAATGTTATTTTCACAAATATACAGCATTGTTTAGACAAAGTACCTTAGAAAGCAAGTTGACAAAAGGCTGCAGGAATCGAACTCCCAAGTCCTGTAAATCTTCAGGTGGTTTCACCTTCTGAGGGTTGGCAAAGAATACGTATTTCTACAAAGACAAACAGTGGAAAGAGAACGGCGCGTGTTGAGAAGAGGCTGTAATCAGAAGCAGCAGAAACCTCAGTGGCTGAAGGAGGATTACCCACCCTGACTCTGATGACGTTCACCTCCACAGCCATCAGGAGCCCGTACAGAATCACCAACAGAGTCGTGATGCAGAACCGCAGATGTTGTGGTCCAACGCCGAACTCCGTGAACTTCCACAGCTTGATGGACTTTGTGATGAACGCCAACACCCAGTAGATGAAGAGGACTGTGATACAGAGTCAGTAAAGGCTGGAGAAAGTCTCTAAACAAACTTTTACATTTTCATATAATCTGATCTAATCAAACTCAACACTTTTAAAAAAACAGTTTCTTACCAAGCAGCAGTTTGGGGAAGTTGGATGTCTCTATGTTGTGGTAATAAACCACAGATGTTGTTGCTGCTATAAAACCCATGAATGCTGGCATGAAGAGATGAAGGTGATCGGTGCTCATCACCCTTCAGACAAGAAGCCAAAACACAAAACGATGATTTAGCATGAAAGCAAAATGAAAAAAAGCACTATGGAAAGACTCACTTGTTGGAGACGATGCCCTCGGCAAACTCGCACACGTGGACAAACAGAAGCAGGAAGGTGAGGATCCACCTCATGTTGTGGCCAGGGAAGTGGAGCCATGTGTTGTGATGGATCTGGACCTTGGAGCTCTGACTGCCCCACCCTACCAGAGGAACACAGAATATTAAAGTTACTGAAAAGGTTTGGTTGCTTTTGAAAAATGAAACCATTTCCAAACAGAAACATTAAAAAAAGACCATTTATCTGTGGAAAACTAGAATAAAAGTAGTGAAAAATTCAGAAAAGTAATACGAAATTATATTTCAGTTCTATGTTAACTTTGGTCGTTATCTTGCATTTAGCTTCAGCTCATCTTTTACCAAATAAATTGCTTACCAACTCAGCACCAGCATAACTGCTTTACGATAGATTTTAAAAATGTTTTATGTTAATAAGCTGAAAGGATAAAAAAGAAAACATAATAGCGCAGCTAACATTAGCATCCAATCAAGCATGCTAACTTAAAGCTTGCAATTTAGCCCGCTAACATATTGCAAACATTATATTATAGCATGCAAACATAGCGTACAGTAGCATATATCATGCTCCCATATAGCATGCTAATGTATGGAGAGCTAATATACTGAATACTGACATGTTGTTTGCTAACATATATCACGTAAAAACATTAGCATGCTAAAATATAGCCTGGTAAAATAGCCCATGCTAACATGTGCCACGCTAAAATACAGCATCGTTGACATATTGCATGCTCACATATAGCACACTAAAAATGAACTTGCTTACATATCGTATGATAACTATATAGATCATGCTAACTTAAAGAATGCTAATATACTGGATGCTGACATGTCATATGCTAACATATAGTGTGGTACTGCATCACAAGCTAACATGTACCATGCAAAACGTAGCATATTGACATACCACATGCTTACATATAGCACACTAACATATAGCTTACCAAGATGTAGCCCAGTAACTCTTTACATGCTAACATTTAGCATGTTACAAAATACCACAATAAAGAGCACACTAACATACAGTATAGCATTCTATATAGCCCAGTATTGGTCCAGAATAATCAAACAAAGGGGAGACGTTTTCCATCCATTTAGGTGATCAAACTGTTCACTGATTAAATCCTAATTATCTTTACTTTGCTATAAATTTTATTCGCCATAAAACCTGTAAAATAAAGATAAACTTTCTACATAAAGGATGAGAGGACAAAGTGTTTCTGGAAACAGTAAGAACATGGAGACAACAACTGAACCTCCAGGATTATCTTCAGTATCATGAAAATCATTTTTGGCTCCAAGCCGACTTTCAGCAAAGGAACTTAAATCTGTTTATCTTGTTTCCCAGCAAATATGAAGACAGTGAAGACTACCCATCCCCCTTTATGCATCTGTTGTTTGAAAACCAGCTAGAGTCCAAACCTCCTCCTCCTTCCAGGTCCCGGGCCTCCCACAGAGGTCATGAAACGCAGAACAACTCTACTGGCATGGGAACGCGACTGTGGAAACATTGGGTCCAGATCTGTATTGTCTCAGAGAATAAAAGTAATACTAGTAACAACATTAACCCACTGGAGTAACATCGGATACTCAGCTTAACTAAATATGTACATTAACATGTCTAAAAGGAACATCCCATAATTGTCCTTTAGTACAGTTTGTAATTTGACAAGAACATCTCAGATTGTTTGTGTAGGAAAATAGTCCCTATTGAAAATAGTCACCATTGACTTTAAAATGACAAAGCAGAAAATAGAGGGATTTAAACAACAACCAACACTGCTTAAATACTGAACCAGTTCAGGTTCCATTCACAAATGCATCCATTCACCATTGATTTTTCTGTCAAAACTTATAAAAACACCTTTCACACTATCGGTGATATACAGAGGAACAATGTTAAAACTGATATCAATAAAAGTATGAATTCTGATAATAAAAACTAAACTTTTGACTGAAAAACAAACACGAGAAACTACAGATTCATGGATTTCAGGAAGTGATTTGGGTTTAAAAAAGTAACTTCAACTTCATCACTTCCAGCATTTGTCTTCCTCCAACAAGAAAAGATTCTATCCCTGAATGTTAGAGTACAAAACTACAGGCTAAAACTAAATGAACATTAAAGCAAGATAAACTACTTAAACCTAAACTAAGCCATCACCACCAAGCGTTGCAGTTTCTCAAAAAGCCACTTGAAGCTGGTGACTTCCCATTGAGTTCAATATAAAAAAAAACATTTTCACTGTTTGTTACTGTGCAGGAGTAAATTTATAGCTTTCCACCGAGCAGCTTGGTCCTGTCAAAGTTGGACCGTCATGGCGCATGTGGGGTGAAGCTAACGCAACTACAACGGAAGTCATGCAGCAGCTCATTGTCTCCTCCTTGGTTTTCAGTTCTTCAAATATACAAAGCATTTAAAGTTGTTTGAGAGAGGATTGCAGGCGGAGAAGAGGAATAAAGCCACTTTCTTGGAGCTTATTTTTGTCGTACGGACCAATCACAACGTTAGCTCAGCGCTAGCCAAACCGCAGGCCCAGCCCTAGGCTGCATGGCGCCCTATGCAAAATTTTTTAATGAATTGTGTGTCAAACTGAAAAGAAAAAAAATCATTGGAATTTAGCACCCCCTCCAGTAAATGGTGCCCTAGGCGGCCGCCTAGCTCACCTATATCCAGGGCCGGCCCTGCCGGACTGCTCCATTTTTCTATGGAAAATGGAACGGTTTGGTCCGGCTTAATAGAAACATTCAAAATACCAGACTGGACCGTACCGGACTGCTCAGTGGAAGTCATATGAAGACTTTAATTCATCCTAAACCAGGGGGTGTCAAATATACGGCCCATTGGCCGTATCCGGCCCACCAGATAGTTTAACAAAACAAAGCTACAGATAACAAATTGACCATAAGTTATTTTGCTATAATGTCACTGGCCCGGCCCACTTGAGATCAGATGGATTTAATGTGTCCCCTGAACCAAAATGAGTTTGACACCCCTGTCTTAAATGGTTCAATAGCAGAAAAAAGTTTTCCAAAGGGTCTTCTGAAGTCTTTTTAAGTTGAAGACCAACAAAATGTAGAAGTTTTGTAGAAGAATTTATGCTGTACGGGGGTACTTTTGTTTATTTTTTGTTAATTTTAATAGAGTTTCAGAATGACCAGGGGTGTGGATTTATGAATGGCCGGAGGGTGGTCCCAAAACTTTCACTTTCTTGAGGTGAGCGGAGCAAACTCCCATAAACATCCCTGACTCACCTTAGAGTCTAGACCTTATTTTCTTATGGGTGAGATTATATATCAAGACACTGTGAGTCTATAATCTGAACTAATTTTTTTATGTCCTAAAGACCTCAGCGGTGTGACCCGATAATTTCCACATCAATCTCATGTCGTTTCACCATTGAGATAAGCCGAGATACGGCACTTCCTGCGCTGAATAATCATTCTGATCCCGCTCCGCTGAACTCTGACAGAAAAGGTGAAGCTCTAAGAGGCTTAAGCAGGAAACACTCAAACAGCCTGTCAGAACAGCACATAACACAGACTACACTGCCTTTATACTCGCAATAATCACACCTCTGAATGTTTACCCGACTTTAGAGCTGCTTCGGCGCCAAAATCTGAGACTTAAAGCTTTTTAGGGAACTGAACTGATACCGTGTGAGGTCGCTCTTGGGTATAGGAATCATTTTAAGCAAGAAATTGAAATTTTTACATCAGAAAAGTAGTGGACGGCCTACCGATGAAGAGGATGGGGAAGGTGATGAAGAGCAGGAACACATGAGGAACGAGGTTGAGGGCGTCCACGAAGCAGCCGTTGTTCAGCACGCCCTTCTCCACGCTGTAGGCACTGATGTTCTTGTCGTTGCCACAAAAGGAAAAGGCCATGCCTTCAGCTCCAACCACAGACGTCTGCAGGAAAGCAAAGTTTTACGCTGATGACACTCCGTTTATGATCAATGCGCCCAGACTAATCCGATCAATACACACGTATGGATGACTTTTTTTCTGTTTCTGATTCATATATATCACACATTAATTTGTGTCAGTCAAATTCAATAAGTCCATATCTTTATTCACAATTTTTTTAAAGAATTCACAAATCTGCCAGTTTATTCCTAAACTAAACATTTGTTGTAAACAGGAGAAAAAACAAGAGACCTATTTCACCGTTTTATTACAAAACTGTGTCCTTCACCAGTAAAATGTTCTCCTCCTCGTAACCTTCTTAAAATAGAAATAACTATCATGCTTCCCAAACATTTACCAAAGCCCTTTTTTATTCACTTAGAAATGCTCTCATTTGTCCCACATGAACTCAGACTAGAGTGTGGATGTCTGAAAGTGGAGAAAAAGCTGTCAGATTCAGCTCTCTCTTTGGCTTCATATCAGTTTTGTTCATAGTTAACTTTAGATGAAGAACACTAACAAAAGAAATCAAATCAAGGCAGCTTGTTGGCTTTCTTTTGGGGGATTCAGCCCTAATTCCTCTTTTCAAACCCTTAGATGTGTTTTCTGTCTTTATTAAATGTTATTGCTAAATTTATACTGTAATTTCACATGAAACTCCATCAAAGCGAAAACGACTCCACACTTTACTCAGCGTTTTTAGTTGACACATTTTATAAAACAAACGAGTGTTTTCTGCCGAAAGAGATTCCAACATCGGAAAATGTTATTCCTCTGATGGAGTTCAAATGTTGGATTTGACAAAAATGGTGAAGGAGCTGAAAAATTATGATGAATACAAACTATTTTTAAAGGTTCTTGAATGTTAATTAGCTGAAGTAAGGAGAAGATTGTTAAGAAAAAAACTAAATTACAACTAGACAAAATTTGTAAAAAAATTTTTTAGATTTTTTCACAGAAAGTTTAAAACAGTTGAAAAATTACAAAATGCAACAAAGGTTATAATAAATCCTTATAGAGCAAATTTGAAACCCAAATAAAATGAATTTAAAAAATATTGGCAAAAAAAATGTAAAATGTCCAAAAGTTTTTGATATTCTAAAATAAACTTGATTATTTTCAGCTTCGAATGTTCCATTTTTTAAGTTTCTAAACTCAAAATGTCTTTTTCAACTTCTTTTCAGTTTCAAATCTTTTTTTTTCCTTTTTGACTTTTCAGGTTCGAAAAAAAACAAAAAAAAAAGCAAAAAAAAGTTAAAAGTGAAAACAATATTTGAAACAGGGAAAAAAGTTTTCAAATTGAAATTTTGAGTTTCTAAACCTAAAAAAGCAGAACATTTGAAGCAGAAAATAATCACATTTATTTTAAAATAGCATTGTTTGTTTTTTGTTTTTTTTGTTGCTTAACACCAATATTTTTTCAATTTTTTTTTATTTGGGTTTCAAATAATTAAATGCTCAGTTAGCCAAAACATTGTAGGACAACAGAAAATTCACGTAAATATGTTGATGTAAAACATGACAGTAAAATGTAAAACCACCAAACGAGTGTCTGGAAATATGAGCAGAAAAAAGGAAGCGTCAACATACGACAGTAGCTTAAGAAGTTAGCTAAAAAGTAGCTAAAATATTAGAGTCTGCAGAGTAAATTGAAAGTCTACCGTCTTGTAGCAAATTCTAATTGTTTTCTGACAACAGTAATCAAATATTTTATGAAATATTACCATAAACATCAAATAGTGAAATTGTTTGTGCTAAGAAGGTTCAAAAACAAAGTGCAGAGAAAATTAAGAAAAGCAGAAAGAGGCTGAAAAGTGTGAAAAATGTTCAATAAAATAGAAAGTTAGCTAACCAATATCTAAGCAATATACATAAAGAAACTAATTTACAGACTGTATAAGTCTAGGTTGTTTGAGCTCGCTGGAAAGCCACAACTTGAAAGCAGGATACAGGGAATCTGTCAAACTTATCTTTCAAACAGCAGGCTCCACCTACTTTTATTGAAGCATCTGATTGGTCAGTTTATGACTTTAAATACAGAAACGATATGAAAAATTAGGATTATCAAGAACATTTAATGATTATTCTGACCAATAAAATGGAAAGTAAAGCTGCTTATATCACTATAGAAGTCTATGGGATTGCAACTTCCTTACTTCCTGTTTGGAGCCCAAAAGGGGAGGAGTCACTCAGTCCAGTTCTCAAGTACAATCATGGGTCAAAAGTAGATGTGCCACCTAGTGTCAAAGCTAAAAAAAAATTTGGCAAAGTGAAGTAAAATTTCAGACCTGAGTTTTTATTTTAACAGACTTTCAAAATAAAAGCACCAAAATAAACCTTACTGTCTTTTAGTTTGATAACATAAAAACAGACCAAAATGGGTGGAAGTGTTCTTCCATCTGTCATCTAACAACTCAAAAAGTAAATTAATGGAGCGTCAGGCCTTTCCTCAAAAAAAAAAAAAAAAAAAAAAAAAAAAACAGTGTAGCTGTAAACCAACCCCTTAAAAATAAAAGAGGATATAAACTCAAAGTCAAGGAAAATAATTAAAAAAAAATGAATTTTTGATCATATAAAACAACATTTACCTGAACAAATTAATATAATTAACTGGGGGAAAAAATAGAATACATAAACAACTTTTACCAGCTATAGACAATGACAGCATTTGATGGTAGTATTTCATAAAATAGTCAGAAAATGATTAGTTATAAGATAGAAAACAAATAAGAATCAGGAAGTAAGAAGTTGCCATATTTGTTTGACTTAAATTTTAGTGCCTCATTGTGGAGAAAAGGTCCAAAAACCAGCAAAAAACCCTGTTTACTTTGTCTCACTTCAATTTTTATTGATTTTTTTCCTGTTTTGATTATTTTCTGCGTCTTTAACAAAAGTTAAAGGCACCACATACGACTGAGAACAAGAACAAAATCCTAAATTAAATGACGTTTGACTTCTACCGGATTATATTCCAAAGTCTTACCTCGAGAAAAAGTCTTAATCCTCAAAGATTCATTCCACTTCGCTGGATTCTGGGATGAAAAGAAAACTGAGAACAAAGAAACGGAAGAGAAATAAAACACAGAGAAGGCTGGAGCAAGAAAAAAACAAAAAAGTTGATTATTTTTAGCCTCTGTAGTTACAAGCATCAGCTGCTCGGTGGTGCTGACTTTCACCGCTAATCGTCAAGCTAATGCTACTGCCTCGTGCAACTTCCGGTCCACACCTTCAAAACAAGACTCGTCTTTTATTTCATTGTTTTCATTTCTCAATGTCTTTTTTGGGGCTAAAAACTTTTTTTTAATAAATATATATAATCTATTTGGCTTTCAATACATTCTTATTTTTATTTTTAAAAGTATGAAGATTTTTAACTAAAGTTTGTTTTTTTTTCTTTATTTAAAAGAGCACCAAATATTCTCATTGCCTGTAAATTTATATGCCCTCAAGGAAAAAAAAATTCTACTGAAGACACAGTTTTTTTTAAGTCATTAGCATGCACTTTAATTCCTAAGGTAATGTAAAATGACTTACTTATTTTATTTTTCTATATTTATTCCAGATTTAATTATTTACCTCAGTCTCTACTTACTAATCATCACAGGACATTTATTTCAGTTTACTCTATTAAATTGCCTAGTTATCAACAAAGATGATTTCATTTAAAAATATTTTTTTAATGAAAAATACTAATAATTGATGGAAAACCATATTAATAAAATATTTGCCAATTTTTATACTTTCTAACAAAAATTTCCAAACTGACTCCTTTACTAATATATTGAAAAATTAATGTTTAGTTTTAATGAAGTAAATCTAACTGTTTTAAATCAAAATTCCATAACGTAGATGATAGAGTAGAATAGAAAAATTAATTAATATGGACTCAAGGTTCAAAAAACAAGACTTTGAAAAAAAAGAAATTCATACATAAAAGGTACAGTAATTGTGCATTAAAAATACTAATACTAATTGACATAAGACTCAAAGTAAAAACACATATTATAAACTTAAAAACTAAAAGGCTTAAAAATATGTCCATACCAGAACCTACAGATTTAGAGAAATTAAATTATTTGAAAAACACTTTTTTTTCAGAAATAAGTTTAATCCTAGACAAATAATTTGTTAAAAATGTAAATATTATTATCCTTTTGCTACAATGGGGTGTTTTATTTTGAAAATACGATTTTACAAGCTTCCGGTTGCGTTGGTGGGTCTTCAGAACACTTGATTCGACGCTCCTCGTGTCAGATTTCCAAACTTGTACTAGTTTTGGCGCAGATGATGAGTTTATTATTGGCCTCTTCAGCTGCCAAAATGACGCAAAACGTAAAAAAGTCGCGCTATTACAGCACAAATCATGAAAACAAAACCGGAAGTTAAGGCAATAAATATCACGAAGATCTAATATACTTTTATAAAATTGCACAGAATAATTGAGTTTATACCATTTTAAATTGACTTGTACTTATTTTTTTATCGTTTTGGGGGGGGGGGGGGGATTAATTAACTAAATCAAACTCGAATCCTTTTTCCACGTCTATCCTCCGCATCAGAAACGATCTTTGTGTAATGCTCATGCTTTAATCTGGATGATCCTCGCGCTGATCAAGCACGAGATTGGAGCTTTGAGATGCGGGGAAGGAAGGACGGATGCTGCGGGGGATGCTGGAGTCAGTGCACTCAAGCATGTCATTTAATCTAATTGAATTATATCACATTCCGTCAAAGAAGCTAAAGTAAACATGAGAATTAGAAGCCAAACAAACCCGCGAATTCATGGAAAAATAACAGAAAGAAGCCTGAACGCGCGTTAAATGAGTCCCAGAATGCTATTCATAAAATAACGGTTTTTCATTTTTTAAAAGATATAAATAAGTTTGGAGTCAATTTTAAAATATATTAGATTTTTATAAACAAATGCAATTTAATCTAAAATTCGGCTTAAATTGAAATAGAAAAACGCGCTGAGTTATCCCCAAAACGACTAAACTTCCAGAAAGTGTCCCATGAAATCCACTGCCTTCAATCAGTGAGGAGAGCAGTTCTGTACGCAGGAATCCATCCAAGATTCTCCTCAAGTACACCACGATATATGAATACTACTGATGCCGAAAGGAAGATTTCTTACTAATACATTTATCCTTTACCAAAAATAACAATTTTAGATGTATTAAGTTACTAGAAATCAGAGTTAACCTAAACACGAAGGTTTTTTGAATAGAGTTTTGCGCCTCCGTCAGGAGCTGATGGAGGCAGAGGATGCTGCAGCAGGAACTGAAGGAGAACCGGAGCCCGGACTTACCCGATCTCTGACGCAGCTTTTGGGTCAGGACGTCCTATCCGGAACCTCTGCGCGTCTTCCAGCCTCCAGGTTTCTGCTGAGGAGCAGGTGACAGGAAATGCCCGCATGACAGTTGGCGTCGCGTCTGCTCACAAACGCAGTTATGGCGCGCGGTCAGCAGTCGATGGATGTATTTTTAGCCGCCAAAAGGATTCATGGTTTATTTAAGATTATAATTTAATCTGAAGCATAACGGAGCATCTGATGGGAAACGTAATATTTTATTTCAGATTAAATGTTTTTGAGCTGAACAAAGAGGAGCTGCAACACCTGCGCACGTGAGTGTAAGGAAAACACCACAGAGGTGAAGGATGAAGACAGGAAGTGTCTGGGAATCCCGACTTTTTTCTTCACATTTTGCATTTAAAATGTTTTCTATTTTATTCTGAAAATTAGAAATTTGTACTATGCAAACGTGGATATTTGAATAAATATTCCCTAAAGTTAAAATGGTTTTATTTTCAAATCATTCAATTATTGTCCTCATGGGGGCGTGGTCTACTGATTGACACGTGGGTCTTAAATTGTTGCTTATACTTAACTGTTAATGTTTAAAGCTAATGTTACTTTGAGGGTGATGCTAGCTTGAAGGCTAATGTTGGCTTGAAGTTGATGTTAGCTTAAGGCTGATATTAGCTTGGAGCTGGTGTTAGCTTGAGGCTGATGTTACCTTGAGGTTAATGTTAGCTTGAGGCTAATGTTAGCTTGAGGCTAATGTTACCTTGAGGTTAATGTTAGCTTGGGGTTAATGTTAGCTTGAGGTTAATGTTAGCTTGAGGCTAATGTTAGCTTAAGGCTAATGTTACCTTGAGGTTAATGTTAGCTTGATGTTAATGTTAGCCTTAGCCTAATCTTAGCTTGAGGCTGATGTTACTTTGAGGTTGATGTTACCTTGATTTTAATGTTAGCTTGAGGTTAGTGTTACCTTGAGGTTAGCGTTAGATGAGGCTAATATAAAGTTGAGAGTAATGTAAGCTTCGGGTTAATGTTAACTTGAGGCTAATGTTACTGTGAGGTTAATGTTAGCTTAAGGCTAATGTTACCTTGAGGTTTTATGTTAGCTTAAGGCTAATGTAAGCTTGAGGCCAATGTTAGCCTTAGCCTAATCTTAGCTTGAGGCTGATGTTAGCATGAGGCTGATGTTACTTTGAGGTTAGTGTTACCTTGAGGTTAGCGTTAGATGAGGCTAATATAAAGTTGAGGCTAATGTAAGCTTCAGGTTAATGTTAACTTGAGGCTAATGTTACTGTTAGGTTAATGTTAGCTTGAGGCTAATGTTAGCTATAGGTTAATGCTACCTTCACCTCTACATGTGAGTCTGTTAGTAAAACCCCAGAGAGAGGATGGGTGAAAACTGGAAGTGCTTGGGAATCACAATTGTTTTTAACAGACTTTGCATTAAAATAAAAAGAAATGTTTAAAATTTTATTTTGAAAATTAGAAATATTTGCAACAACAAACATGGATGTTTGAATAAATATCCACTAAAGTTAAATAAGTTTTATATTGAAATTTGAAATTGAGTCTGCTGATTGACATGCAAGGTTTTACATTATTGCTTAACGATTTTTTTTTTTTGGGCTATATTTGCCCCGCCCATTTCCCAATTTTTTAGAAACACAGGGGCTGGACTATGGCGTCATTCCTGCCAAAATAAAAGCATCCCTTGAAATTAAAATCCTACTAGTTTGGTGGGTAAAAATAGCAAATGCAACTAACTTAAGTAAAATATATTTAGGTTAGGTTATTGTAGCGTAAAAATGTTGTCCCTTTTTAAATTCTTTACCTGTTTTGTACAATTTTATGGTGTATGTCAGGTTTAGATGTAAATATGTACCTTCAAATAAAATATATTATTCCTACTAATATCATAATTCAGATTTTTTTATTGCTTCACTTCAAGCATTATTTAAATTACAGCTACATTCCAGTGACTTTTCCAAGAGCTTCCTGTTCACTCTCAGAAGTGCAGTGTGAAAACACACTAAACCTAATGAGGTGTGAAATGTGTCTGTATTTCTCGATCCCCTGGATTACTTTGAAAAACATACAGGAACAAAAGATGTACTGATATTTGGTCATTTTACATCAGAACCAACATAAATTACATGTGAAGTTCCCCAAGGCTCCATTCTGGGGTCACTTCCATTTAATATCTACAGTCAGTTTAGAACTAAATGAGTTGTGTTTTTAAATTTGTTCTTTTTTTTCTCTGTTTGACAACCTTAAATTCAGAGAAAGTCACCTTTAAAATATTTATTATTATTACTACTACTACATACTCTCACTGGCCCAGGTTACAAAGAACAACTTTTGTTGTCATCGCTATGCAGATGACACACTGTTAAATATTACACCAGGACACTGAGGCCTCTTGGTCAATGGATTTGTGGTGATAAATTTTTAATAGTTTGTTGTTTTCCTCTTACTTTCTTAATCCTTCATTGATAAACATTTTTGGACATGAATATTCTTTTTAATGTGTAAAATACAAAAAAATCAACTATTTTTAATTGAATGTCTTCACTCAAATCAGGGCTAAACTTTCCCAGGACTTCAAGTTTGAGAATATAAATAATAATTTTCTATTTGATTTAATATAAAACCTTTCTCCCCCAAAGGAAATGAGACACCAATCATCCTGATTCCCTTGGTTTTCCTGCATCCTGACTGTCCTTGAGGGTCAAACACACATTTGTTTACATCATTTGTACTGAAGAACTTCTCCGCACGTCACTTTTGTCCGGCATCATCCCACTAATCCACAAAGTGATCCGAACTCCTGCCCTCGCCGGGGCTCCCAGCCTCCGAGTCTGCGTTTGTGGTGGAATAAAGGTTGCAGATTCCGGACAGAGAGCCTGGGACTGCGTTAGCCGCCGCGTCCCAGCTGAGAGGCCTCGAGGAGGTGGAGGGCGGGTCAGAGAGGAGGAAGACAGGGTGTATGGAGCCGGGACGTCAGGAAAGGGTCGGAGTGAGGAGATTCCCATCTGCAAGTGTTTCCCAGGAATCCGGGACAGGAAGAGGATGACCTCCATCCTCGGCACAGACAGCGATACGTGAGCTTCGACGTCCCCTGAGTTCAATAAACACCAGAAACGCACTGAAGCAGATGTTCCCCTTTGACCTTTGACCTCCAGAGGCGGAAGTAGCCCCGCTGACCCACGCGCCGCCCTGCAGGACGACCACGTTGAGGACAACGTCCCGGTTTGTGTGATTTACGCGGGTTTCTCCTCCTTCCAGTGTTTACGTGTCCTGCATCTGCGTCGTGTTTGTGGTTTCGGTCGCAGCGTGAGAACGCTCTTCCTGGAGGAGCGTGCAGAGCGCCTCCGCAGGAAGCAGCGAGCGCTCTGCTCCTCGCAGCACATGAACTCCCACCTCCTGCTGCGATTTTACACAACAGCCATCAATTAGACACAGACAGACCACCCGAGTGTTCATCAGAGGTCACGATCAATTCCATCAGATTTACTGTTTCTATTTTTATTCTTGAACGTATCTTTATTGGGATTTTTTAAAAACTTTAACATCACATTAAAACACGACTCCCAGTCTGCCGCATATCCCACACAGCCTTTCAGTCAATAGAACTCACAAATATAAACATATAACCTATATATCCAAGTCTTTAGTGTCTCTTAGAATTAAAAAAAAAATCTGTTTCTGTGAAGACTTAAAATCCTAATTAGAAACTTTTGCTGCTAAACCCAACAGGAACCACATACCAACTTTGACCCAAAAAGAATCTGTTGTGCAGCAGAAAATATGATTTTATTTTGTTTTTGCTCAATTATCTGACATGCTAAAAATCTAAACATTAACGATATAACTTAGTCAACTAAAAAAAAAAAAAAAAAACAAGTGCTTTATTTAATCAAGTCATTAGAATTTTGGAGGAAAAAAAGATCTGCATGTGGATCCAGAGCCTCAGGCTCCAGACAACTGTTATAAATAAAAATAAATACATTTAATTAAATAAAATGAAATAAATAAAATAAAATTATTAAAAAATAAATTTGCATAACAATACATTAAAAATTATAAATAAATACAATTAAATCAAACTTCATTTGTATAGCACTTTTCCAAATCATTTCACTCAAAGTGCTTTACAGGAAAACAAAATCAAATAGTAAAAACAACAAAGTAAGATGTTGCACACAAAAAAGAAAGAAAATAGTATACAACCCATAGAATGCCCACAATCCCCTCCACACAAACACACAAAGAATGATAGACTAAACTAATAGACACATAAACACAATGAAACAAACAAATCTCTGAGTATTTTAGACTTTTTAGTTTTCATTTACTTTTTCTCATACCTGACATCGCCACACGAGGGCGACATTGCCCCACTTTAGAGGCTGGAGTCCCAGCATCCTCAGAGCAGTCTCTTACTTTCCTCCTGGATTATTTCATCAAATATAAGAGTTTACATTAACATACGAGTTTATACAGTCAGATGACTGGATGCTGCTGCTCGTTTTAGACCACATTGTGTATATTCTGCAACAATTTCCCAAATGGTGAATGGTGTATTCTTTTAAAAACACTTTTCTATCTAAATTTATTATTATTATTATTATTATTAGTAGTAGTAGTATTATCACACTTATTATTATTATTATTATTAGTATTATTATTATTATTATTATTTAATTGGTCCAAAAATCAAAGTAACGACAAAAAAAGAAGTGACCGGAAGTGGAGTTTTCTTCACTGTTTTTACCGGAAAGCTAACACCGGAAGTGGGTATTAGCTTGACGAGGAGTTGAGTGAAAACTTCCCGACCCTTCGCGCTCCGACGTCCACCGGCCGCTGGTTGGAGCATGTCTTCGGACCCGGATTACAGAGCGATTGTTCGGGAGCAGATGGGAACCGCCGGGGCAGAGACGCTTCAGGTTCTGGAGAATCGGATCTTGGAGTTGAAGCGGCGGCTCGCGGTGCAACAAAAGATGCTCGACGCCGCGTTAAAACCGGAGGTTCAGCTTTACAGAATCAGTAAGTTCAGTCAAAACAAAAAACAAAACAAAAAAACAAAGCACACGTCCACAAAATTATCTGCAAACAAACGACGGAACCAAATGTTTTTATTTTGTAAGGTAGACTAATTTTAAGAGTGCGCCCTCTACCGACCAAAACACGAACTACGAAAATCGCCAATTTTTACACTTATCCACAAAATGTCAGTCCTGTGGCCATCCCATAATTATTTCATAATTCATAAATATTTACTTTGAATATCCCAACATGTCTGTTTTTTTAGCGAAATATTCTTTTTGAACCAACAAGAGATTTTGACCCCATTCATTTTTTTTTTAGGATTTTGACCGCTGTGATGAGATCATTTTTTGATATTCACTATCCCCATTTGTATCGGGTACTTGTGTATGCAAGTTTTGGTGAGTTATTGAGTATTGGCAGGAGTCTAATTTATGGTCAAGGGTGCAAGCAGGAGGATGAAAAACAATCTGGTCCTTCAGTTTTTAAAACGTATTCATTAGAAATAACATAAACTGTTGATGTAAAGGAAAAAAAGGTATTTCAAAATCAGAATTTAGTGTTTTAAAGCAGAGGTTCCCAAACTTTTTCTAATGAGGGCCACATAACTTTTCTTCTCTGATGTTGGGCCGGAGTCAGTTTGTAGGCAAACAGAAAAGGTGTAACAAGACATAAACATTTACAGTTTTCCAAAAAGCCACACATAGTGAAATTTTAAATAATTAATTTATGTAATCTTCATAGAAAAAAATAATGGCAAAACATTTTAAAAACTAGATATACAGCATTACCTGAGGCTGATAGCTAACTGAAATATTAGCAAAATGCCATATAATCCTAAAAAACTAAAAAAAACAAAGTTTAAATTATCCCAAACAGCTAGTGTGTCGCTGAAATATTTACTAAATGCCAAATTAGCAACAAAAAAGGTAAAATGTATAATCTAGCTAAAAGTGGCTAGTATAAAGCTGAAATATTAGCTGAGCTCCGAATTAGCTTAAAACTGAAAAAAAGTTTAAATTAACCAAAACAGCTAGCATGTAGCTGAAATGTTAGCTAAATGCCAAATTAGCAAAAAAAAAAAAAATGGTAAAATGCATGAAGCTAAAATATTAGCTGAGCTCCAAATTAGTCTAAAAAAGCCTTGATTAGCCTAAGCACGTAGCATGTAGCTGAAATATAAGCTAAAGGTCAAATTAGCTAAAAAACTGTTAAAATATCTAATTTAGCCAAAATAGCCTAGAAATCCTTAGTAACGGTCAAAACAGCCGACAATGCTAACATAAAAAGAGCTGAATATTTTATTAGCTGAAAGAGCTAATGAGCCAAAGAAGAATCACTATTAAATAAATATAAATAAATAAATATTCAATCCTCTCCCGTTGAGACTGCAGAAGGGTTGAATAAAGTCACGTTCTATGTGGTCTTGATCTGCGTTTCTGATAGGCCTAATCCGGCCCGCGGGCCGTAGTTTGGGGACTCCTGTTCTAAAGATCAAGAACTGATGTTGTGGTTCTGAAACAATGTTTTTGTCTTCACGTGTGTCCGTTTCTGTCTAACAACAGGTCACGTCTCTGTCTCTCCCAGACTCCCTGAAGCAGGAGGTGAAGGAGATGGAGGAGGAGCTCCAAAGAAGAAGAAAGGAGAAAGAGGAGGAGCTCCGAGAAGGAGGAGGCGTGGAGGTCTTCCAGCCTCCAGAGATCAAGGAGGAAGAGTATGAGACCGTCATCATCCTGGAGGAAGAGCGGCTGGAGTACGATGAGGACATTGAGAAACAGGAAACTCTGATGGCGTCTTTGGACTCAGAACCGGAGGACGGACTGGACCACCGGGGGGGAGTTCACGGGGGGGTTCCCGGGTATCACTGCGGCGTTTGCGGCATGAGTCTGTCCAGCAAGCTGTGCCTGCTGAAGCACCAGACCCTCCACACCGGCGAGAGGCCGTACTCCTGCGAGCTGTGTGGCAAAACCTTCCGAGGAAGCGACAAGCTGCTGCTCCACAAGCGGACGCACACAGGTGAGAAGCCCTACCTGTGCCCCACCTGCGGCAAGAGGGTCACCGACCCGTCCGCCTTCAAGAGACACCTGACCATCCACACCGACGAGAAGCCCTACGCCTGCGAGATATGCGGCAAGAAGTTCAAGCACAGCAACGCCAAGCTGTGCCACGTGCGCTCGCACACAGGTGAGCGGCCGTACCTGTGCGACCTGTGCGGCAACGGCTTCGTCAGCGCCTCCAAGCTGGAGCGGCACCGCAAGACGCACACGGGCGAGCGCCCTCACGTCTGCGCCGCCTGCGGGAAGGGCTTCATCCGCCTCTCCGGCCTCAGGAACCACGTCTGCTTCCGGAAGCGCGCCGTCCGCTTCCCAGAATGCACCTCTGCTTGAAAACGTTTGAGACTGTTTTATGCTTTGGACCGCTGTGGGAATGAAAATGAAGGAGCGTCTGTGCATCAGCGTCCGGACTCGTCGTGACGTTCTGTAACTCTGCTGCTGTTTGGACCCCTCCCCCTTCCTGTTCTGTTTTTGGTTTAAATAAAGTTTTTCTTTGAGTTTCCAGGATTTGACTGGTTGGATGTTAGGCCATGCGCCTCCCTTACCCTGAGTAGAGAATCCATCATGACCATCAGTTTGTTTACTTGGTCTCCGGTCCGTCTG
>NC_050534.1:19887077-19905500 GCF_002922805.2 Oryzias melastigma | reverse complement strand
TCTTGTAAAGTGCATGTTTTTTTGTGTTATAAATTATGTTCTTCCAATTCCAAAATTAAATATATTTTTATTTTAAAAAAATATTTCCTCATTTTTTTCAGCTTTTTGCTGCAGTTTTGACAAACAGGAAGTAGAATTCCTGCGTACAACTTGAATTGCGGCGGGACAGACGTGATGTAGCCGATGTAAACGGTTCCTTATTGATCAAGAATTCGTCTATTTTATGTGTCAAAGCTGCGGCAACCTTCCCTGCTCTGTCGTTCTGCTCACCTGGCAGGTGTGGGCCAATAATATTTCAGCACCTGGGGGGGGTATTTAGGTCAACCAGATAATTGGAACCAGACCAGGAACAGGACACATGTTTGTGGGTTTTTCCACAGTTTAGTTGGGGCTTTTTTTTGTTTCCTTCGAGTGGTTTAAATTTGGTTTGACCGTCTTTATCCGGGCGCTGCTGCTGACAGTCATTGTGGTCGATCAAGTGTCTCCCTGACACTTTTTTGGGGGTGCGCAAAGTTACAGTCCTTTAATTTTTGCAGGACGTTCATATTTCCTTTGCTTTACGAAACAATTTTTTTTCCTTTTTTTTTTTTTATAAATAAACTATTCCTCGTTCTTCTGGTGTTTATTTGTATTTTTTGTGGTTAAAAAAAGCAATAAATAAACCTTTTTAATTTCTGCCTCATATTTTATGACTAAGGAGTCGTAGAAATTTAAAAAATATATTTATATCTTTGAAATCTGGCAAAAAACGGAGCAAAAAAAGTAAAAAAAGACTTAAACAGAATGAAAATTTCAGATTTAAAAGAAAACTGTTAAAACAGTTTTCTGTCGCCCCCTAGTGGCAGCTTCTGACAAATCACTGTTACTACTATAATAAACATTGATGAACTGTTGTTCATTTTGCATGAATAAAACACAAACATTAAAAGAAAACAACTTTTTTTTTCTTTTTTTAACATTTAGATACTTTTTAAAATGTTTCTTTAACAAAGGAGCCACAATAGAGGCGTAAATGGGCCAAGTGTGGCTCCAGATGATCTAGATCCTGGTTCTCTTTCTTTCCAGTCTGGAATTTCCGACACATGAAAACCAGAACTGTTCTCAAAAACCTCCTCAGAGGAGGACGTCTGTTCAGCTTACAGCTAACATTATTACAGGTAATGATAAAGTTCATGATTTTGTTAAAAAGTTTTAAAAATGTAGCTTTAAAGTATTAAATACATGTTTATCCTGTTCAGCTATGACCTAAGGTGTATTTTGGATTTTACCCCTTGTGTGATTGAGTTCGACACCCCTGTTCTAGAACCACAGTGTACCATCTCCTGATGGCTACTTCCTCCATGTCATAAACATGGAATCATCTCAGACTGGTTTCTTGAAGATGACAATGAGTTCACTGGACTCTAACGAGCTCCACAGTCACCAGAACCCAATAGAACCCGGAGATCGACATTATGGATGTTCAGCTGTTATGTGAGTGATGCTGTCATGTTAGTATGGACCAGACTCTCTTAGGAATGAATCACAGAGTTCTGAAGGGTTCTAGCAACCTCATATTGTGACTAAGTTCACTGCAGCTCTGCCGTCCGACCTCTGCTGACTATAAATGACATTTCTACACCAAATATCCAATTCTCTGCCACCTACTGTATTGAATAAATTGCCCATCATTTGAGTGGCGAGATTCGGAACAGGCGGCGTGGCCTTCATCAGGATAAATTATTCAGGGTCTCTTGTCGCAGGTGTAGCCGCAGGACAGCAGAAACGTCCAAACCCGTCACTCCGCGTTTTAAATATGAACAAATCGCCCTCTGTTTACGAGCCGTGGAGGACCTTGAGTTGTGAGGATGCTCCTCTTCCCGCCGCAGAATACTAAACAGGGACTTTGGGTGCAGGAGAGAGCTGGTGGTGGATTAGCATGGAAGCAAAACTGGCAACATCTACGGAAAACAATCGGCACACAGCGATTCTGAGCCACGGAGGACGGGGTTTCAGGACACGCCGAGTTCATACGAGCCCCCGCTGACGCCGTCAAAGCAGGTGCGCGCACGTCCGCCGCGCCGGCTGTAATCAGAGTGCAGTGTGTTTTTCTCTGCTGTGTAATTCATCAAAGTGACGGATGCCAATGAGTCTCAGTCAGCCAGACGGCCTCGGCTAATCAATCATCAGCCTCGCCGCTCTCTGCGTCTCTGCTGACATCTTTTTAGGAGGTAAACTCAGACGTCCTCTCAGTCACAGCGCTGCTCCCACGAATTGGTCGGGTCAGCGTAGAGATGTAGGCCGTACCGTGACCTTAAGCTGCGACCTGGCTCTCTCATTTGTCCAAAAATACACAACACTTCCTCCGCATTGGTTCTGACCCGCTGCCATCCTGACTTTGAGTGAAGATGTCACGTAAAAACTCACCAGGATTTGCACACGTCTGTGAAAATGAATGTATCATGAATGATTAATCCACATGGAAAGTTATTATTGAATTAATGCAGAGAGAAAAGATTTCCCCAGAATCATCCTCAAATTTTATGAATGGGGAAAATCTCCAGCCACAAGTCCAAGTCAGGTATCTGGTTACAAGTCCATCAAAAATTAGTCTTTTGCCACAATTCCAAGTCATTTCTACAGTTTTTATTCCCAAATCAAAATTTGTTCTCTAGTCAAAGATCTAAGTCTCCAGTCACAAGTTTGAGCAAAGATTCAGGTCTTTAGCCACAATTCCAAGTCATTTCTACAGATGTCATTAGCAATCAAAATTTAGTCTGTAGTCAAAGTTTAAGTCTCCATTCTCCACTTCAAGTCAGGTTTACAAGTTCAAGTCAAGTCTCTGGTCACAATTTCAAACAGGTTCAAGTCTGTAGTCACAACTCCAAATCATTTCTACAGGTCTCATTTTCAGCCAAGATTTAATCTCTAGTCAAAGTCTAAGTCACGAGTTAAGAGTCCAAGTCAAGTGTCTGGTTACAAGTCAATGCAAAAACTCAAGTCTTTAGCCACAATTCTAAGTAATTTCTACAGACTTCATTCCCAAATCAAACTGTATTCTCTAGTTGGAGTTCTAAATCTCTAGTCGCAAGTCAGCTCTCAGGTCATAAGTTAATACAAAGGTTAAAATCTTTAGCCACATTTGCTAGTCATTTCAATGGGAGTCATTCCCAATCAAGATTTAGTTTCTAGTCAAAGATCTAAGTCTCTGTTCTCTATGAAAATCAGGTCTCTGGTTTACAAGATCAAGTCGTTTCTTGCCACAAGTCATTTCTAAAATTTTCAGAGCTAAATCAAGATTTAGTCTCCAGTTGCAAGTTCAAACAAAGGTTCAAGTCTTTAGCCAGAATTCCAAGTCAATTCTACAGGTGTCATTCGCAGTCAATATTTAGTCTCTTATCAAAGTTCTAAGTCTTCAGTCACAAGTCCAAGTCAGGTATCTGGTTATAAGTCAATGCAAAAATTAAAGTCTAGCCAAATTCCAAGTCTTTTCTATGATTTTCATTCCTAAAATAAAGGGTCAGTGTCCAGTCCCAAGTTCAAGTCAAGTCTCTTGTCAAAATTTCAAGCAAAGGTTCAAGTCTATAGGCAAAGGTCTGAGTCATTTCTAAAGCTTTTAGTCCCAAATCAAAATTTAGTCTCTAGTCAGAACCCCAAGTCAGTTGTGAGGTCACAAGTCCCAGCAATGGTTCTTTGCCACAATACCAAGTCATTTTTACAGGAGTCATTTCCATTCAAGGTTTAGTCTTTAGTCTAAGGTCTACCCATTCAGTCACATGTCCAAGACAGGTCTCTGGTCACAAGTCTAAGCAAAGATTCAAACTTAACTCCAATTCCAAGTCATATTTAAAGTTTGGATTACCAAATCAAGAATTAGTTTTTAGTCAAAGTTCTAAGTCTCAGTCACATGTCCAAGTCAGGTCTTTGGGTCACAAGTCCAAGAAAAGGTTCAACTCTTTAGCCAAAATTTTAAGTAATTTCTAAAGTTCTCTAGTCACAAATCCAAGTCATATCCAAAGTTTTTACTTGTAAACTAATAAACAAGTTAATTCAAGGGAATTCTTACAAGATTCTTTACAAAGATCACATCTAGAGACAGAAAACCAAGTATGTTGTTACAATAATTCTCAAATCTCCTGATGTTTGTGAAAAACATTCCAATTAAGGCTCTTGTCATTTGATGCAGTCGAGTCTCTGGTCAAGAGTCCATGTCAAGTTCCAAGTCTTTTTCAGAAAAATAAAGGTTACTTCTCAGGCTTCATGTCAGGAGTCTCTAAAACTCTTGTTCCGATTAGGTTTGTGCTTCACAAATCTGGACTATGACTCGAGTCAAAGTTCAAACACAAGTCATCTGTGTGAGAGAAACCTTTGAAGGAAGCGACACAACCTCCGTTCAGACAGTTTCTTCCTTTTTACAGCTGGATTTCATTTGTCAGGAAAAAGAATTAAAAATGGTTTCAAAGTGTATTATTAAATAGTGCAATGAACTGAAATTAAAAGTATTCCTGAGCATCTTGGCGGTTCAGTTACCAAACTCGTAGTTTCATCAATGAGATCCTCCATCTTAATGAAGTTGAGGAATCGTTCATTCTGTTCCTCTAATAATTACACAGAAGATGAGCCCGGTTCTTACGACTCCCCCTGATCAATATCTGCTTTCCAATCTCGCGTCCTGTCAGGAACAAAAATTGGTGCGTGGAGGCTTGAACTAACAAACCCATCTCCATTTTCATTTCCAAAAGCTGCTCCGATGTTCCACAACATTTCAGTGCGGCCACATCCTTTAAAAAAAAGGTGCGTCTGTATGCTTTTGACGAGAAAAGCGAGGCTGCTGGTTTTTTGGATCATTGCCTCTTCCTCATCAAACGTGAAGCATCATCATTCAGTCTCTTCATTACACCGAGATGAAGGCGGAGGCACAAAAACAGCTTTATTACTCCAGGAGGGAGCCAGCGTTTCTTTTAAATAACATCCTAAATGCAGCACACTTCAGCGCATTGTCCTGCTTTTCTATACCAGTCTGTGACTCACAGCAGGACGGACTGAAGTGGAGCAGCTCATCAAGGCACACAAGCAGAGTCGCGGTGTTTTCAATTCATCTGTAGTTAAAAAAACTAAACAATCTTTGTTTCTGTAGCTGTTCATGACGACGGTTCTGCAGAAAAGACAAAACTCCCCATAAGAACAGAAACCATTACAGGCCCTTCAGAGGAGAACGTTTGGAGGAGCTTCATCGCTTCTCTAACCTCATGTTCCCTTTGAGAGAGCACGTTAATCAGAGGGTTATTGTTGGCGCTCAGTAATTACAATCAAGCGGAGCTGGAAGGCAGCGTTTAGGATCCTCCATCAAATCATTGTTTTCTCTTTGGTTTGATTGTCCTTAAGAATAAACAGGAGAGTGAAGGACAGTTCATGAAACTTTAGTGCAAGGGGTCAAACTCAATCGCACAAGGGGCCAAAATCCATAACACACCTTAGGTCCCGAGATAAACATTTATGGAACACAATAAAACTACATTTTAAAACTTCAAAACAGTAACTTTTGAACATAACTATGAACTAGATATATAGCATTACCTGTGATAATGTGAATGCTGTAAGCTGAATTTGGTCGCTGAAGATGCTAGTGCTGATAGCTGAAGATGCTGAAAATAATAGCGAAAAAAAACTGCAGCTGATAACAAGCTAAAATATTAGTTAAATTCCTAATTAACCTAAAAAACAACAAAAAAAGTGAAAAAAATAACTTGGGATTGCCAAAACAGCTAGCAAGTAGCTGAAAAAATAGCCAAACTTCAAAATGTTCTAAAAAACAGAAAAAAGACTAGATTAGCTGAAACAGCTAACATGTAAATATTAGTCTAACTCAAAAACAGCCAAAAAAAAAAAATTTAAAAAGAAAAGCGTAACTTAGCCAAACAGCTTGTATGTAGCTGAAAAAATAGACAAACTTCAAGTTGTCCTGAAAAACTGACAAAAAGCTTAAATTAACCGAAACAGCTAGCATGTAAATATTAGCCTAACTCCAAAACATTCGAAAAAAACTTACAAAGAAAAGCGTAACTTAGCCAAAACTGCTGGCATGCAGCTGAAATATTAGGTAAACTTCCAAATAGCATGAAAATACTGAAAAAAGCCAAAATTAGCCAAAATAGCTAGCATGTAGCAAAATTATTAGAGTCCAAGATAGCCTAAAAATCTTAGTAAATTCCAAAAAAGTAAAACAATCTAGCAGAATGCCAATTTTTAAACTTTAAAACTATAACTTTTTAACATAATTATAAAAAATAAAAAAGGCAGGAATATTAGTCCATAATAAATCAGCCTAAATCTTGAATAACTTTTAATATTTTACTGTCCATAAAAACATTTTAGGTCAAAATTATACAAGTTAGAATTAAGCACGACATAACATTTGGTCATTAATAACAATAAAATAAAATGAGCTGTAGGGCTGGATAGAATGAACCAGAGGGCCAGATCCGGCCCCCGGGATCTGTATAGGATCTCAAAAACAGAGAGGTGAGAGGTTGGTGGGGTGTCCCCTGGACTGGAGGGCAAAAACCACGTGTTCCAAAAAGTAGTTTTTTCTATGAAGCAATAATTGGTGCAAAGACAGACCAGAAGTTCAAAGAACTTCCTCCTAGATAAAGTCAAAGAAAAGAGTGAAATGTTCTGAATTCATGATGTGAAACATGTTGGGCCGCCCTACGGAGAACAGACAATGGTGGAAACACGCTGGATCTCAGAGGCTGAGAAGCTTCAGGAATGGTCAATGGGAGACCAATATTATTTATTTTTTAACATAATAAGAAATGTTATTGTCTAAAACCCTCATATGTGTTTAACAGTTAGCATTGGGGATATGTCTTCTTAGACCTATTCCTTAGGAACCACTTTGGCTTGTTTGGTTTAAACAATCCAACCCCTCACTGCTGAGAGTCCATTATAGAAAAGCTTGCTGTCACCACTGGAGAAAGGTAGTTTCCCTTTTCTTGGTGGAGTTTTTGGACTATTTTTGCATTTACTTTTTACTTTTTGGAATCCAGCTATATTTCAGCTACATGCTAGTTGTTTATGGCTACATTAGACTTTTTAGAATAAGTTTTTACGCTATTTTTTGAGTGTAGCTAATATTTCAACCACATTCTAACTTTTTGGGCTAATTTAAGCTTCTTAAAATAGTTTTTTAGGCTGTTTTGGAGTGTAGCTAATATTTCAGCTAGAAGCTAACTTTTGGCTAATTTAGGCTTTTTAAAAAAAATTAGGCTGTTTTGGAGTTAGGCTGATATTTCCATGCTAGCTGTTTTAGCTAATTAAGGCTTTGTTTTCTAGGCTAATTTGGCATTTAGCCAATATTTAAGTGGCTATCAGCTTTAGCGTTTTTAGCTATTGATTTCAGCATCTTCAGCTATCAGCACTAGCATCTTCAGCAACTAAATTCAGCTTACAGCATTCACACTAGCATTATCGTAGGTAATGCTATATATCGAGTTCATAATTATGTTAAAAAGTTACAGTTTTAAAGGCAAAAAAATGTAGTTTTAGTGTTCGATAAATATTTATCCTGATCGACCCGTGACCTAAGGTGTGTTTTTGATTTTGGCTCCTTGTGCGATTGAGTTTGACATTCCTGGTTTAAATCAATGACTAGAGCAAACACTGCCCCCTACTGTTTGGGATGTAAAACATTCATGCACAGGTCTGGATCTTCATTGGTTGGTTGGTCTCTGACAAACACTGGTGTAGTTGCTTGTTGTGAGCAGACAAAAAAAAACAGAGTTCCAGGAAATCAACCAGAACACATGGATGCTAATTATCCGGCTGAGGCGATGAATCCTCTGGATCCCCGTTTCCATGGTTTTCTTGGTCCAACCTTCCAAACTTTGTAACATTAGTAAAAGTTGAACCCAAAGTCTTAGTCCTGTAAACGTCACGGCCTGTGATCAGCGATGACCTGTTGCATTCTGAACTGTTAGATGTGTTTTCATGTGAGAAACCTGCCCTGCAGACGTGTGGATAAATGTTCCAACGAGTGTAATCCAGTTGTGCTCCTCTCTGTCCTTCAGCAGCTCAGCAATCTAATTTAAATGCTCATAAATCATTCATGCCTGACACCTCTCAGAAACACACACACTCTGGTGGGCAGTGTAATAATGAGTCTAACAGCTTCAGCCCTCGCTCCAGAGTACGGGAAGGATTAATGGGTCAACACGTTTTTGCACGACGACCTGGGACAACCGGGTTCATTTTACTCCTACTTTAACTTCAAACATACTTGTTACATTAACCCTCTGCGCACTTCTATCACCGTAACCATGACAACTGATGTCCTTTAGTCATGAGAAGCTGTTTTGTATGGTACACCTGTTTTACTTGAACATAGACCTGGTTCTTGAGTACCGTTCAGTTTTCCTGCATAGCTTTAACCTCCTGTTTTAAAATAGTCTGTTCTTTATGTATGCTGTGCTGGTTTGCTTCTCAGTAGAAAACATGTTTGCCTCCTGAATGCTTACAATTGGCCAAAAACTAGTACGGTGGCTGCAAGAGGTCAATGAGAATCACCTACAACCACAGCAATGACTAAAATAGTCAGTCCTTCCATACTAGTGATATCTGAGAGCTGTAAAATGCTCTTCTGGGAGGACTCAGGAGGTAACGTCTCTCCAGTTTGTCCTGGTTCTACCAAAGAACCTCTTCTTCTTGTTCCTCATATAAAGGGATTCTAGCAATTTCAGTTCAGTTGCTGTTCAGCTGGTACCGGTTAGATCTGGTACCACATCTGGTACCGCGTCCAGTGCCAGGTTAGGGTTAGGGTGCCTTTACTGGATTGCTGGATCAGGGTACCAGGGCGCACCATCCTAACTCTTACACAGTACCAGTTCGCATCAGGTCTGGTACCATATGCGTTACGGCGTCCGGTGCCAGGCTAGAGTTAGGGTACTGGTACTGGATTAGTGGATTAGGGTACCGGCACGGTCTGACCCAACTATAATCTGGTACCGGTTAGATCTGGTACCACATCTTGTACCGCGTCCAGTACCAGGTTAGGGTTTGGGTACCTTTACTGGATGACTGGATTAGGGTACCAGTATGCAGCGCCCTAATTCTTACTCAGTACTGGTTCGCATCACCTCTGGTACAATATCCGATACAGTGTCCGGTGCCGGATTAGAGGTGGGTACTGGATTAGGGTACCGGTGTGGTCTGACCCAACTATAACCTGGTACCTGTTTGACTCTGGTACCATGTCTGGTACCACATCTAGTACTGCGTCCAGTGCCGGGTTAGAGTTAGAGTACCGGTACTGGCCGTGTCCTGAGGACCAGTCTGCATGCCGATACCGGGTGCTGAAGGTTGTGGACCCTTGATTTCCCAAACAGCTAGAACGTAAAAAAAACGTTGAGTTGGGAAAACGTAAAACGTACATTTTTTTTTAATGCGTCAACATGTGACGACTTTGGAGAGAATGTGATGAAGAATCAAGAAATCTGCAGACACCACATGAACGCAGGAGAACTTTCTGAACCTAAACAAAGGTTATTGTACTGTATAGTGCGCCATCTATGGGACACAAGAGAATTACAGGGAAAATAAAAGATTATTATGGATTTATTCCAGTTTGGTTGGTCTGACTGAATAGTTTCATGGACCACATCTGGCTTCACCTCTGACCTAGACCAACTTGGACCAACCTCTGCTTACTGACGACGTCTGGCTCCAACATCTGAATCAACTTTACGTCATTGTAGTTGGAAATAAATTGTTTGCTACGGGTGATGTCATACTCACTCGGTCCAGCTCTTAAATACAATCAGTGGCTCCGGAAAACTCAGTCCATCAGTCCAGGATCTTCAGACGAATTCAAGTATGTCTGACTCCAAAGTTGAGTTTATTTTCTGTGCCAAGGGCGGCACACAGGTGTGATGTCATCGTGTGGGCGTGGCTCTTCAAAGCTTCTTTTTCTGGAGATTCAGCTTCAAAAACTTCATTGATAAGAGACTCAAATTCTCACAAACTTTTACAAGCTGTTGCTCAAACTGAGGCTTGTCGAATCTGAGATGTAATTTTTCTTTTAAAGGGTTCAGTCTCAAACAACCTTTCTCCTCTCGTGAGCAGCAGAGCCTGAAAGCTCTTCAAAGGTCACAACTGTTTATCTGTTTTTGTACTAAACTCTGGGATTTTCAAGGTTTTTATCAGAAAAGGTTTCTGCAGTGGTTCTGATCTGAATCAGTGATGAGCGTTTGTCATGGTTCTATTTCGGTGTCTTTGTTCAGGTGTTTTTGTTTGTGTGTGGTTTGGTCCGCCCCCTCATGCTGAGACGATGACAATGAGAAGCAGAGCGACAGGAAATGTGTAGGAATGTATTCTGTATGGATGACAGACCAGACGAGCTGGTATGCAGAAAGGTCACCGAGCGCGGCGGATGAAGAGTTGACATCTGGATTTCAGTCGGGGACCGAAAAAAAGATCTGAACTCTGAATGTGTGTGTGTGTGACTGAATAGAAAAATGTCAGGCATGACATGAACGAAATGTTTTGTGTTAAACCCGAAAATATAAACTTTAACCCTTTAGCGCCCACTACATCAAACAAGTGACAAAAATGTTTTTTTTTTCAAAATTAAATGTTTTCCTTTTGTATAAGATTTAGATAGTATGAATTAGTATCAGCTGGTCATAAATTGGGTGATTTGCTAAGTTTTTGTTCATAAAAATGTTAATTTAAGTGAATGTTCAGGAAGAAAATTCCCTTATTTATGCATTGTCTCAAATTATATTCACACATTTGATGAAACTGTATTATAATATATAATTTAGAAACTAATTTGCATTATTTTAACCCAGCAATTAGACATTTAGAAAAATGATACACGATAAATGAGTTTTTCTCTACAACTGAGTACTAGGACCATAATAAAACAAGAAAAATTAACAAACATATCAGAATAAAGTTATGGAATTATGAGTTAAAGTCAAAAAGAAAGTAATAATATCGAAGGAAAAAAAATCTAAATTTTACAACTTTAAATTAGGAAAAGTTATTAGAAAAAAGTACAAGTTTACATAAAAAGTAGTCAAAAAATCCATGTTTTGTGGGAATTAAGTCAGAAAATGACGAGGAAAAAAGCCAAAATTTTACTTGAATAAAGTCATAAAATTGTGATTAAAAAGTTGAACTTTTATAATGAATTCATAAAATTATTAGGAAAAAGTACAAGTATTATAATAATAAATTATTAGACGAAAGTCTTAAAAATGAAAGTCAAAAAATTGTTAGAAAAAAGTCAAAAATTGACTTGAATAAAGTCACAAAAGTTATTAGAGATCCATCTAAGTTTTAAAAGAATTAAGTAAAAAAATATGAGATAAAAGTCTAAAGTTTACAAGAAAAAAATCTTTAATTTCAATTTTAAAATTTAAGTTTTAAAATCAAAAACTTGCAAGAATGAAGTCATAGAAAAATCAATATTTTATAAAAATAGTTTTAAAATGTGTTTTTTTAAAATCTAAGTTTTACAAGATTTAAGCAAAAAATGATGCTGTAAATAAAATCGTAATTTTACAAGTTTTTGCGGAAAAAAGTCAAAATCCTACAAAAAAAGTCTTTAGAAAAAAATGTAAATTTTAGAAATAAATCAAAGCTTACAATAATAAAGATATAAAAATCATAAGAAAAAAAATCCACATTTTACAAGAAGTTTTTTTGAGAACTAAATGATAAAATTATGAGTAAAAGTCTAAATTTTATGATAATAAAGTCATGAAGTTTTTCAAGAATAAAGTTCAAAAATTATGAAGGAAAAACGAAATTTCACAAGAATAAACTCGTGAAATTATGGGAAACAATTCCACATTGTAAAAGAATAAAGTATTTTTTAAATATTTGTAAAAAGAAAAAAGTTGTATAATCACATATGTGAGGATGAATTAATGCAATCATTTGTCAAATTTACAAGCTTTGAGTTGTATTATAATAATACAAAAGTCAAAGTTTTGCTAGAATAGTTGTAAAATTATGGGAGAAAAGTAGAAATTTGACAAAAACATATAAAAAATATGAGAAAATAAGCAAAAATTTTAAGTTGTATGATAATGAGACAAAAGTCAGTCATAGAAATTATGAGAAAAAAGCTGAAATTTTTATTGAAGGAAAGTCGTCCAATTATGAAATAAAACTGTAAATTTAAGTTTCAAAAATATAATTTCACGAAAAAAAGCTGTAAAATGATGAGAAAAAGTCATACATTTATGAGAAGACATTTTTGAAAAAATTGTTTAATTTGAAAGAATTAAATCATGGAATTATGTTTTTAAGTACTTTTTTAAATGTTATATTCAGGATTGAATACATTTCAACAAATATGTTGTAAATAATTCTGAGAATTTGGATGGAAATCACACAGACCAAGAACCTCGCTAATTTTCCTTTTTTATTTTCTGAAAATGTATGTTTATATTAATGAAATTACAACTTTATTTTTGGAAAACGTTTGACTTTTTCCTCGTAAATTTACAACTTTATTTATTTGCTTTTACAGTGACCCTTGTATTCAAAATTCTCACCAAAAAGTTTTGAAAACTAGCCAAACTTTTCCTGCCAAAAGTGTTTTTTTGAGATTTCACTGAAGCAGCCATTTTGGAATGAGTAGGAAAAGTTATTCTACTGCCCCTAGTGGAAGGATGATGAACTACAGGTCAGAAATGATTAATCAAGTTACACAAAAGGGATTTTTTTGTAAATCAATTTAATGAGAGAAAGGTCTCAGAAAAAATATGAATAAAGAGTAAAATTCTGCAATGGTTTCTGATCCGTAGATCCCTGTAAAAGGTGGAGCAGGATCCCTGACAGACGTAACAATCATCCAGGATTTTAGAAATACTGTCATGAAACACAAAACACGGATTAACATTTAGGTTTCTGACAGCTGACAAGATCACAACGTAAACTTAAGCAAACCACAAAAATCCTGAGTGATGACTGTTTCTATTCTGAGAAACCATTTCAGGCTGAATTGATGAAGGCTCGTGCATGCAGAAATGTCATCAGCATTTACGACGCGTGCGCTTTGTTTGGAGGAGACAACAGAAAGACGATCCTGAAGCTCACTTAATCAATCAGTCAACCTTGCAAAGCGGCGGCAGCGACAGCCACGCACACAAACGCAGACAGATAATTAACCAGTCAGATGAGCAGATAAACACAGTGTCATCCAGTCAGAGAGAAGTCAGATTGATCGGTTTACGAGTGACTTCGTCTGACAGGCAGACGGGGGTTTGAGTCTGTAATGAGTCTGTCGGTGGAATACAACCCACACAGCGGCACGCTCACTTCCAGGCATTTATAGATGCTCTTTTAGAGAATTGAAATTTGATTTAATGTTTTTGAAGCATTTTTAAACAAAAAATCCATGTTTTTTAACATGTGATAACATGAGCAGGGCCGTTTCTAAAGGGGGACATGGGGTGGCCCCTTTATGCAAAAAATGTTAAACTTCTTGTTTATTGCAGGTGTTGAGTTCTAATAATAACCTGTGATAGTTTAAATCCAAATTCATTTTTATTTTTACAATAATTCTAAGTGGTTTAACCCCTTGATGGTCATGAAAAAAAAAACTTTCAAAGTTCAAACCTTCGTAGTAAAAGAAGAACAGTTCATAGAATTAAAACAAAAATCTGCTCATAATCAAACATTTGTGTAAATTTGGTAAACTGAGCTGATTCTGAGCAGGACACACAAAAGAAACCCACAATAGTCCTTAGACTGAATTCAAATGTGGGCCAAGTTTGAGGACATTTTTGGGTAAAAAGTAATTTCTTCAAATAAGGTCTGGTTTTTCACTGTGAAATTTAATGTTTGGAAATTTTGCAGCTGGTTTGGCGCTGTCTAGGGAGTATTTGGGTATTGATCCAATACCGATCTGATACTGGGGAATATCGCAAATATCGATATATTTACTAAATGTGTGGATGTGACATGAACCTTAAAATCTCTTTTTTTAGTTGCTGTGAATGTTTTTTTTTTCTTTAGTTTTCCTTTTTTCATTACTTGATAAGCATAAGAACAGAATAAGGACAATATATTCATTTAAATGTTTTGGGTAATTTCTGTATTTTTCAGTTTTTTAGAATGTTTTAGATTTTATCTAATTTTTCAGCTACATGCTAGCTGTTTTGGCTAATTTAGGCTTTTTACATTTTTTTCGGCCATTTTACAGCTTAGCTATTTTTTAGCTACATGCTAGCTGCTTTGGCTAACCTACGTTTTTTTTTTTAGCTTTTAGGCTAATTTGGCATTTAGCTAACTTTTTAGCTGGCTGTTTTGGATTTTAGCTAATTTTAGTGAATATTTCAGCCACATGCTAGCTGTTTTGGCTAATTTAGGCTTTTTTCATTTTTTTAGGCTATTTTGAAGTTTAGCTATTTTTTCAGTTACATTCTAACTGTTTTAGCAACAGGCTAACTTTTGTGAATAATGTAGTTTACTGAGGAACTTTAGGCTATTTGTTGAGGTAAGTTAGTAATTAAGCAACGAGCTAGCCTTTTTTTTGCTATTTTGCCTCTACTGAGATTTTTAATGCTAATTTGGAGTTTAGCTAATATTTAAGCAATATGCTAATGTTTTTGGCAAATTTGTTAATCACTGGGGCTTTTAAGGCTAATTTAGAGTTTAGCTTCTATTTTAGCGACAGTTAGTTTTTAAATAATTTAGTTTAGTTAGGAATTTTAGGCTATTTTGGAGTTTAGCTGGTTTAGCTAGCTGCTTTGACTAACCTAAGTTCTTTTTTTAGGCTAATTTGGCATTTAGCTAACATTTTAGCTGGCTGTTCTGGATTTTAGCTAATTTTAGCTAATATTTCAGCTACATGCTAGCTGTTTTGGCTAATTTTTTTTAGTTTTTTAGTTTTTTAGGCTAATTTTGAATTTAGCTAATATTTTATCTGGCTATTAGCTTCAGTGATTTCAATTATCAATTTCAGCATCTTCACCTATCAGCACTAGCATCTTCAGCGGCCAAATTCATCTTACAGCATTCACACTAGGATTATCGCAGGTAATGCTCTATATCTAGTTCATAATTATGTTAAAAAGTTACAGTTTAAAAGTTTTACAAATTTAATTTTGTGTGTTCAATAACTGTTTATCTTGTTTGGGCCATGACTTAATTGTGTTTTGGATCTTGGACGCTTGTGTGGTTGAGTTTGACACTCCTGACTTAAGGCGTCGCCGGTGACGCTTAAACACTTTAACTGCCCCTTTTCTCCTACTGGAATTATCGTGTTAACGGTTGAAAAGTCAGAACATAAACACTAGAGCTTCGGTGTTAAAGGGTTAATTCATCAGGTTTAAGCTTTTATTTTGTAATTCCAAAACTCTTTGACAGCAGTTTCTATTTCTGACGTTGAAGAAGGCGGCGTGGTTTGATGACAGCATCTGCTCTTCATCATCATCAGCTCTCTGCTGTCATGTTCTTAACATTCTGCTTCTTCTTGCACTATACCCCCCCCCCCCCTCCATTAATGGGGGCTGACTTGCATAGTTCCTCCATGGATTGTTGCTCACTGTAACATTCAGGAGACTTATGAAACAAAAGGTTAGGCCCCCCAAAAGGCCCGGCATCAAGGATTACTCCTCACTCAAATTCTCTCACAACAAAGCTTCCATTGTGCCCCACCAGGCTCTCAAATTAGCAGCGGGGAGCGACTCCACGCTTAACTTGGCTTGACAGCCGCCTCTGTGAGGCCGCTGCAGCTTCAGTCTGAAAGATGCTGATTTTACAGAAAGACAGCCGATAGACGCTGAGGGTTAGATTGACATTTATATGTCAGAAAATGCCCAAAGTGAAGCTAAAAGTTGATCTATAGATGGATGCACATCCAGCATCTGTCAGACAGAACTGATGAGCTGTTTCCTGTAACATATGAACCTGTTTCATGCTAAAACCAGATAGTTTTGTGTGTTAATCTCTTAATTAAACAGGATAAAGTGGACATTTTAAAGAGCTTTTGGCTGTTTTAGTGGTTTTTCAGAGAAAACCCATGTTTAATTTGTCAGTGTCAAGGTACTGAGCTGTGGTTTCTGCTTCCTTGATTTAATTTTCAAAATAAAACTCCTTCTGATGAACTGTGGAGAACCAGTCAGTGTGTTGTTAAAACCTTTCCCTGCTTTCTGCAACAAAGTTTCCCGTTTTTAATAGGTAAAAAAACAATAAAATGATTTTAAAAGTAAAGCAACAAAGTAAAACTACATAACAAAGGTTGATTCGAGTTCTCTAAGTACCAATTTTTTGTTTTCTTCTGGATCTTTCCTGTTTTTCTCCCTGGATGTGTGAAGCTTGTGTCCACAGAAAAAAGAAAACATGTATTTTTTGAGTTTATTTTAAGTCAAAACCGAGAAGGAAAAAAATTTAGATGTCAAATTTCCATCTATAGTTGTTGTTTTCATCTGCTCGACTGACAGAAACCTTTACTAAACCAGGTTTTTAAGGTCAAAAATAGACAGGTTGTCACATGCTTTACCCCCATGGAAGTGTTTGTAACTCATAATTCAAAATAAAAGTCAATACTGGAAATGCATTTTGATTTTCACAATGTAACTGTGTTACTTGTCTCAAAAAAAAAAATCAAATAAATCTTTAGAACGTCTTTTCCTCTTCAGCACCACCCATTTTGTAACTTTGTTAAAATGATAAAGAAAATGGCATTTACCATTTCATTTTCAAAAAGTTTTCTAGTTGTACACAAATTCAATAAGAAATATCACAATTTAAAATGCATAAATAGAAAAGCATTTTCATTTTCACAATGTAACTACATTACTTGTCTCATAAATAAAATTAGGTTTCCATTTTCAAACTCAACAGCGCTCATTTTGTGACATATTCAAATGATAAAGAAAAGGACATTTAACATTTCAATTTTAAAAAGTTGTCTTGTAAATTTGTACCAAAATTAGTTTAGAAATTTTACATTTGAAAATTGAAATATATTAACTGAAATGCTTTTTCATTTTCACAATGTAACTGCATTACTTGTCTCTTAAATAAAATGAAAAAGCAAAATCTATTAACTAGCGTGAGAGTAATACATGGCTAATGGGAAATTAGCAGAACTCAGAGGCGAATTTCAAATGAGATCCTGCTGCTCTGCAGAAATTATGTCTTAAATAACGATTTTTTTCTTTTTTCAAAATTTTGGCTAAAAACTGTATAATCATAATAAGAAAATGAACTTGGAACACTGAAAAAATACAATTTGAGTGAGACATTTCATATAAATACCACACATTTTCTTAATTTATTGCTATTGGGAGGATTTACCCTAAAGATTGAAATCTAAAACTGATCCTGGTTTCAAATAAAACATGAAAAAAAGTAAAAGTTTCCCGGAGATTTTTATTCTGAAAGTGCAGGAGCTCTTTTCCGGTTTTGGCGGGCTAAAAAGCGGGAGCCTGACGGAAGTGTGGCAGCTCCGGGCGCCGGGGGGAAGGAGGCGTTACGAGGAGGAAGAAAATCCTTCACTCCGAGACTTCACAGCGAAGCTCGTCCCCGAACTCGACCTCACCTGAGCCGGGCATGTAGTTCCTGGTGTTTTGGGCGTGGGGGTGGACGAGGAAAGCGCCGCGTGCACTTGTGTTTGTGGCGGGAGCGCCACTGAGCCCAAACTTCCATCAGGAGGAATCCCTCCCACGGCGGTTCTGCTCATCTCCGCCTCAGCAGGAGCGTTTCTCCTCATCGGGATGTACGTTTGGGACCCTTCGAGAGGAGCCGCGGACATTTGAGTTTATTTTATTATTTTTCTTCCTACACATTTTTGAGGAATATCGCCGGAAACGGGAGCTGTTCCTGCGGGGGATCTGAAAGGTGCGTTGAAGCTTGCTACTTTCGTGTTGTTGTCGAACCTTCCGCCGGTTCCAGAGCTCGAACTCTCCCGTCATCGGCTGGTGGAAGCCCCCACCCCGCAGCTTCGGGGAGATTGAAGAGATTTGATTCGCTTTCAAACTTAATCTTTGCAGTTGTAAGTCTCCGGGATGAGGGGGATGAGGGGGAGGGGGGTGACTCCACGCGCAGCTGGGGGGTCACGAGGGACGCGTCACGAGACTAATCAATACCCAGAACATCTGGAGGATCCGTTCAGTTCGGTCCCGCCGAGCTTTGACGAGTGGATGAAGGTTAAAGGAAACTTAAGGTGGACTTGAGGTGGTGCACCTTAAGATCCAGGTTCTAGTGTTCCAGGTGTCTTCCAGGTACCGTCGTAGTTGTCATTTCAGGTGAATGACCTGAAGGTGAGACGTTCAAATCCCACATTTCTAATTGTTTTGAGTAGTCAGATGTTGAAATGTCAGTTCTGTTGCTGGTAGCATTTCTAGACTCATCTACCCAGCATTTGCTGTGGCTCTCCCTGATTCTTGTATTAAAAACATCAACAAAATTCAATATGATTTT
>NC_050534.1:19861259-19886691 GCF_002922805.2 Oryzias melastigma | reverse complement strand
GTTTCACAAAAACATTTGTAAAATCACAACTAAAAAAAAAACAACTTTTATTTTAGAAAAATCTTAGAAAAATGAAGCACAATGAGAAACCAGATAAGTTAGGATACTATTATGGCTATAATAATAATAATAATACGATAATTGATAAAAATCGTCTTTAATTACTTACTTACGATATATAGAAGAACCCACATTTTTGGGAAAATATATCCCCATTTATTTTTTTCTAGCTTGCCCACAATCATAATAAACAACTTGTGTCTTATTTTGTGCAACAAATAATACAGTTTTGGGCAAATCCATAATAATATGATCATTGATGCCAATTAATTTGGATTATTTGTGAAATTCAGTGTTGATAGTAAACATGAACAGCAGTGCCACGATTTAGTGTAAAGTTGTTGTAAACAGAAAAAAAATTAAAGAATTCAAATAGCTGCCTGGTACATTAGTGCTCACGACAGCCAGTCCTGCAACGTGCGCCCCCTATCTACCTCCAACGGAATATAATGTTTTACAGCCTCTTCAAACAAAAACAAAAGTCGATACTTGGTAAGAACCCATCAAGAATCAATCACAGGACTAAATATCGCGATATATCACAATAGTCAATATTTTGGCATAGCCTGTAGATTGGAAGATGATATCCAGTATGGCATTATGCCAAATGATTAGTGAAATCCCAGACATTTTCTGATTTCTTATTGTATTTTTGACATTTCATTTTGATTTCTAAAAAAACGATGATGTCCATCATTTTAACTGAAAGTTATTTGAAATGAAGCGACACTGGATATCATCATCATCAACCAGCAACTTCCCATAGTATCCTAACTTTCATTTTGGTTTCTGGAACCAATTTTTTTAAGTATTTAACTTTTTACACCATAATTGTGATTTATTTATTTATTTTTTTATGTTGAGTGATTTGCCCTTCAGGGCCACCGTACCTCAGAGCTCCTTCCATACCAAGAATCTACTTTTAGTGAACGGGCTGATTTAGACTAGCTGACCCTTACTTTGAAAATCCCTTAGGGGCAGGAAGTTGTGACTTTTCTTTTTGAATTGGTGCTTTATTTCTTGCAGAGCTTTAGGTGAGAATCTTTACGTTTTGACCCACTTTATCACAGTATCGGGATTGTGTATGTTGGCGCCGCTCGCCGCGATCATGTCATGAGACGTGTTGCCATTCTGTGAAAAGTTCAACTGAACATCTCTCTTTTACAATACTGTTTTAAACTCATCTGCAATGGTAAGAAAACTTCATGGGGTTCTGGGTTTCCTTCAATGACACTTTAGTGTTGTGATTGATGGTTTTAGAAATTAAAACCTCAAAGTGTTTCGGTTCTTAAACTTTGAGGAGCTTTAGTTCATTCATCGGATTGTCTTATTTGACTGTATAGTTCATGGATTTGGTGAATGTCCGTGTTTCTTTCTGTTTTCAGTCGTCATGACACCGATGGACAGAGGTTGGTCAACTTAACCAAACTAACAGATGAATCTAACAGTTTGACTAGTTTGGTCCGAATTGTTGGTATTGAGGAACTCCACAAGGACTTCTATCGATGCTAAAAACCATTGATTCAATTCTCTTTCAACACAATGGGAATAAAAATATTTTTACTAGTCATATTTCCCTTTTTAACCACTTTTATGATATTACGAGAACATCTTTATAAAAGTAGTCATTTGAGCTACAGTGGCTCTGACGTGGAGGAAAGCAGTTTTACTTTTATATTGCCCTAAAACTGCTTTTTCTTTTCAGCTTACAAGGTTAATTGGCCTGGAGTCTGCTGAAAGTAAAGTACTGTCTTGAGAAGCAAGTTTGTAACAAATCTACCATTAGACTGATTTATATTTATGAAGATCATATTGGTAGTAAAGCAGACGAATAACGTAACCCTTGTGCTATGCTAGGCATGTTTACATTAAAAGTGGACTTATCTGGAACCACAAGACATCGCGCTGAACTTTTATTTTCAAAGATTTTATATCTTCACTGATGTCCATGGGAGACATAAGATCCTGTCCACCTTTGTCACAGGAGGGATCACACATCATTATTGTTTCACAAAAAAAATAAACTGCATCCACTGCTGCCTGGTACAAATACCAGTTGGGGACAAAAACAATCAACAGTTTTCCTTCACAGTCAAAAATAACTGCTCTACATATTAGGGCTGCTGCAAACGATTATTTTAATAGTCGACTAATCACTGACTATTTTTTACGATTAGTCGACTAATCGGGTCATGCGCAAACTGGATGTGAAACACACAAATCTTAACCATCATTAGCTTTGAACTAACTAAAAATTATGTACATTCACACTAGAAATATCTGCAGTAATGCTAGTGTGAATAAGCTGAAGATGCTAGTGACGATAGCTGAAAATGCTGAAACTGACTCCAAAACGGCCTAAACAACAAAAAAGCATAAATTTGCCAAAATAGCTAGCATGCAGCTGAAATATTAGCTGAACTCCAAATTGGCCAAAAAAAAAACTGAAAAATGCATAAATTAGCCAAAAAACTTACCATGAAGCTAAAAAATTAGCTACATTTTAAAACGCCCTTAAAAATGAGAAAAAAAGCTTTAGTTAGCCGAAACAGCTAGCATGCAAACTGAAGTGTTAGCTTAATTCCAAAACAGCTTAAAAAAAACACAAAAAGCTTAAATTAGCCAAAGCAGCTAGCATGTAACTGAAATATTAGCTAAACTCCAAAATGGCTTAAAAAAACAGCAAAAAAGCCAAAATTAGCCAAAAAGCTAGCATGCAGCTGAAATATTAACTAAATTCCAAAACACCGTAAAAAAATAGGAAAAAAAGCTTTAGTTAGCCCAAATGGCTAGCATGTTGATGAAATATTAGCTAAACTCAAAATTAGCCAAAAAAAACTGAAAAAAAAACACTAAATTAGCCAAAAATAGCTAGCATGTAGCTGAAATATTAGCCTAAAAACCCTTAATAAATACCAAAATAGTCCAAAAATCTAGCAGAATGCTGTTATAACTTTCAACTTTATTACACTCTGACTTTATATAATATAACGTAACGAGTAATTGACTATTAAATTAGTCGTCGATTAGTCGACTAATCGTGGCAGCCCTACTTCATAGTGTTTTGTTGATATCATAAACGGTTGAAGAGCTACAGTAGTTTAAAGAGCTCGTGTCATTGGCTAGTGTTGGTGACGACACCAGTATTAAAGGGTTAAAGTGAACAGATTTGAAACTTCAAAGTAACACAAAAACTTCTGGTGTGGATCCACAGGTCATTCAGTTGAAACCGATTGGATCATCTGATCGGCACATCTCATAACGTTCTGTTCCCACAACACGTCCGTCTCCTTCATGGCGGCGGGCGACCTTGAAGTTTCACTGCTTGAGTGATCGAGTAAACAAGGCTCATTTTTCTTTATGTAAGACACTCGACTCTTAAAACTGAATAGTTCAGGTTTCTAGTTTTTTCATGGACTTGTAAAGAAACCTTGAACATGTTTTTGTTTGTTTCACTGGACTGGACCAATTCCAGATCAAGATGTTTTGATGGGACAAACTGGGTTGAGTGTCTGGAGATGTTTGTGAATTTACTACCATACTACAAAAAATCTCATCTTTGCTGTATTAGGAGGGAACACCCTTTTTAGGGTCTAATTTCATACACACTGTTCTTGCTTAGGACATAAACTGGTGTTGAATTATGTGTAGAGTGAGTCGTGGTTCTCCTCTTGTTGTTTTGACGGATTCCTCTTTGAAATCTAGACTTTAATCTGGATTAAAGCTCCTTCCTCACTGAAGCTGAGCATGTTGATATGATGCTGGAATGTTCCTGAGAACCTCTCAGTCCTGATTGTTTTCGTGGCCTTTAGTGATGAACGCCAGTGCTTTCCGGCCGACTCCGCTGTCACAGGGGTCACGTTTGGAAATGTGCCACAGTACACCCAATGATTTGCATTTTGATTTCTGAACTTCAGAAAAGTTATTCTGATAAAGCTTTGGCTTCCTTACATCTTCTCACCAGCTCAATGTCACAAGTTGTTTTTTTGCTCACGTGGAACACAGAGATCTGACACTTCCATCGCCTTTGGGATATTCCAGGAACTTCCCAACAATAAAAACCGGATTAGATCTAGTTTCTGAAGAACATCCCGGAGCTGTTCTCCTCCTCAAAAGAAAGCCGTTTGGAAGGGCTGGCAGATCTCCTGCAGGCGTGTTGTCGGTCTGAAGGGTTAAACTTGTCGGCTTCTGAAACCTGTTTGAGAGGAATGTAAGCCGGCGGCCGAGCCGCTCCGGAGAGCGTTACGGTTCCTGTTTACACAGAACTTCACGATGGAGGTCAGGCCACACCCATCAGGACAAGAAGTTCACCTTGTTGTGGGTTGGTAGCGTTTGCGGTGAGTCATTGTGTTTATGCAACAAGTTCAGGGGCAGAAAATGTTTTGAAGATCACAGGGAAGAATTTAGCATTTTCAGTGTTGTTTAAATGTTTTTTATTTTAAGTTAAAGAGCTTTACAAGTTGATGTTTTTCGCTAATAAATTCTTTTTTTTTTTAAATCTTAATGTATGAATAACTGTGGGCAAACTAAAATAACAAAACCCAGCAGTATAAGACAAAACATAACCAGCACAACTCAGAAGCTCCACAGCCTGCTGCTCTGCTCCCTGCCGGCCTCAATGTGACTTTCTCTTTCTTAAATAGCCAGCAGGTGCAAATTAAGGCACTTTGGACACACCTGCCAGGTGAGCAGAAGTAGCAGCAGTACGTAACATTAATCCTGGCACACGTAATCTGTAATATTTTGAAATTTTCTGCTCCTAGAGTGAGTTTTTCAGGCTTTATAGATGTTTTTGTTCATAAAAAGAGAAGCTGAGTGTTTTACCAGTTTCCTGTAAGTTTTTAAGGTTTAGCCGAGCGTTCTTCCAGCGGCACAACAAAAGATTAGCTGCTTCTAATCTCTAGCCAGAAGCTGTGAAATTGAAAACATGATGTTTGGAGCTGGAAAGCAGATGGACGCGGCCGCTGACCGTCTGCTGGCCGGCGTGCGTTGAATGAAACCGAAAAGCTGTCTCTGACCAATGTCTTCTGTCCACATTTACATCAGCTTGAAGTGCAGAAACTGGCAGCAGACGGTCTGTAAAGTCTGTCTCTGCTGGAACAATGCGGTTGTTTTTTAGCTCAAAGCCACAGAAACTCCAGAGTTCAAAGCGATCTCCTCCGATCTGCAAACCTCCGTCTGAAAGGAGGTTTTTGTGTCATAATTGGGGAGAAAAAAGAGGTTCGGATGAGGGAATCCTGCTGGAATCAGAGGTGGAGGATGTTTGTCGAAACGTTAACGCTTTCGGTTTCTGTGTTTGAGGATTTGCTTTCAAGCATCTGTGGCTTCAGATTAGTAGGAGACCTTTGGATCGAGTTGTTTGTCTTTCATCTGTTGCAACAAAAACATCTGTCACATTATTTTAGTTTTGGTGTAGAAAAATGACAAACATGCAAACTTTAGTTTTTATCTTAATATTTAAGTTGAGCTGGGAGCAGATTCAAATTCAGTCTTTTTGTTGCTAAGTAAAGATTTAAAAAAATGTGTTTAGTGTTTTTTCTTTAGTGGCAAAGCTTTGATTTCACTTGAATACCATTGAAATATCAGAATTTAAAACCTTTTTTTTCCTTTTGCTAAAAGTGACAAAAACAATAAATAAATTCTTAAACGCAAAGTAAAATCCCCATTTAGCATAAATATAATTCAGCATGACCGTAAAACAGATTAGAAACAGGTCCAGTGTCTACCCCGCGTTCACCCAATAGCAGCTGGGATAGGCTCCAGCAACCTTGTAACCCCCAAAAAGGGATTAAACTGGATGAGAATCAAGTCCATTGCCTCACTCTTTTTTTAAAATCATTTGACTTGTTTTGACTCTCTTAAGTCCCACTTTTTAATTTTTTAATTTTTATTTTTTTTAAGGCATATTTTCTAATTTGAAAAGTGACTCTGGTTTGAGGGTGGGACTACTGTCTTGGAATTTCCCAGGATTCCTTTGTTTATACTCTCTCCTGCTAGCGTATATCACCTCACAACCCCAAGCTAACACTAGCCTAGCAAAAGACGAGCAATATCGGATCTATCCAGTCGTACAGTTTAGAGCTAGATTTCAGCTCAGACGAGGAAAATAAAGACGTTCATGGATCTGTTCGTCTGCAAGTGGAGCAGAGAAGGGATACTTTGGCCCACCCATGTTATCAGAAACCCGAACTTTTTCAAGCTGCTGGTTTTTAATCTGCTGCTTAGCCATTACTATTCTGAATAAAATACTCAGAAATGTACTTTTAATCTTAATTTTTTTCCTCTATGATGAGCAAAAAGCTTCACGAACACGTTAAAACATCCCACACTTTTCATTGGAGTCGGTCTTTAAGACATTTAGATCAAGCATTTGGAGAAATAAAGGTGTCTATGTACTTCCCAGGATAAATACACAAATGTTGTGATTGAAGAGTTTTTATTTTGTTTTGTTCCTTTCCTGGCATCATGAAGTTCTAACAGGTGGAGGAGAATGTTCTCCGTCAAACTAGTTTGAGTCTTTCAGTTGAGCTTAGAAATGAAGGAAAAACTGTTTGCTGTGTTAAATGAATCAGATAAAGTATTTACCTTTTGGGGAGAAAAGATCATAACATTATTATCAAAAATGAACAATATTTTAACTTTGGTCAATTTCTACAGACGTTTTTGTTGTATTTGTAGTTTATGGGTTCAGTTTTAAACTCTGAGCCTCCAAACCCCATTGCATGCTGGGTAATTTCCAGTCGAGCTTCAGTAGAGTTTAATGTAAAGACTTTGGCGGCTTTTCTTGTCCTTCACGTGACCTTCACTGTGTGAATCGGCAGCTCTAAAGACTTTCTTGGTGCATTTTCTCATGGGCTGACAGGACGACGGTGTTAGTTTGGTGGTTTGACTGAATGGTGGTTCTCAAATCCTCCTGGAGTCTGTGACAGGACGACGGTGTTAGTTTGGTGGTTTGACTGAATGGTGGTTCTCAAATCCTCCTGGAGTCTGACGGCTGCGTCTAAACGCGTCTGCAGCAGCTGCTGTTTGTTCAAGCCACTGTCGTTGTCAGTGAGGATCAGGGGGAAGAGCTGTGATTTCAGAAGATCTCCATCACTCTGTTTGCTGTCGGTGAACGATCACCTGAGGAACACCTGAACCGTCACCTGCTGCAGGTGAGGAGACTCTGATTGGATCACCAAAAACAAAAGTCTGTGCTGCTGCAGTTTAGACCCCAAAACGACCAACTGGTGGGTTTAATACCACGTAATTATGAAGATCTTTACTTTTAACATGATTTTTATTTGAAAATATAACCTTTTTAGGCAAACCTGCTTTTTACTGAGTTTTTAATGTAGGAGTTGAATGAAAGTTCTACTTTAAATCCCTTTTTTTCAGAATGAAAAAAATCTTTTTAAGAATAAAACTTTGAAACTATCATATTAATTGACTAGTTCTACATTATAAGTTGAGTCGTTCTGTCCGTCCATCCGTCCAAACACTTTATTGTAAGATTTGTAACATTTTACAGTGTATGCGGAGGAAAAACCTTCATTCTATTTATTGTAATCCTTTTGTAAAGTCATCGTTTTGTTTAATATTCTAACTTTATTTCTTCGTCAGGTCATCCTTAAAAACTTCATCTCAGTGGGTTTCTCCTGGTTAAATAAAGGTCAAAGAAATACAATTTCTTTGAAAGGCAAAAGGGGAAATAATAGAAATTTGCTTATGAAGTTAAACATATTAACATTGTCAGACATGTTTATTTATACACATAATTTTACTGCCAAAATCTAAACTTTTGTTTTCAGTTTGTGTCAAAAATTTAACAAAATTCCCCCAAAAAAACCCGAATGAAATTGGCACAAAACAAACCAAATGTTTCAGATAAACTTGATTTGATCTAATTTAGGCTCAACAAGTTATTTTAATTAAATTGAAGTATTAATCTTGAGTTATTCAAATTTTTTTGTGTCCTTTCAGCTTCCTAATTACCAAGAATTTGCTCCATCAGACGGTCGGAGTTTTGGAACAACTGGGGGAACAAATGTCAACCTTTTCTACCACAATTTCATTTTATATATATATATATATATATATATATATATATATATATATAGTTTCATTTTTTTTTTCCTCGTTCAGGATTATAACTATCCGTTTCTTCCCATTTTTGACTTTACTTTTGTATTTCCTCTACTTTAATATCAATTTTTCTTATGCCACTAAACGATTTTCTATTTAAATTTTTACTTTATTTTTTGTCATGCGACGTTAACACAATAGAACTAAAATCACCCAAAAATCTAACTGGAGTTCACAAAGTTTGTCTTTTTTAATGTAGTTTTTATTAAACAGTGACTGTCTCAAAATTTACTTGATGTATTTATGTAGAATTTTTACAAACAGCAAAATTAAAAGTAACCCTTTTTATTCAAATGCTGCCTCATGCGATTTTTAGTGTTTCTGTTCCTTCAACGGGTTTCAAAATGAGCTCATGTTTCCCTCCCACGAACTATTTTTATTTTTATCAGCTGACTATGATGAATTGAACAGTCAGCACATCTTTAAATAATCAAATATTCTCCATTTGTGGTTAGGAGGCTTTAGAGCATCAGTCGACTCCAGAGTTAATGATCTTCTGCCCCTTTTCTCCAGAAATACTTAATTTTATTGACTTGTGAGGATGTGTTCTCCTGAGTCTTCTGTAAATTTTGATGGTAAACTCTGAAATAAGTCGCGGTTCTTTGATGTGGAGGCCTGCAGCTGGTCGGGTGAAGGCCGGGCTACAGGCTCATCTCCATGAAAGGATCCAGGAGTCCATCATTCTTCTGCTTCTTATCGGTTCAAGCTCTGAAATCGGCTTTGAAGGAGCAAAAACGGCGACGGTCCTTCACTTAATGATTGGGGCCTTCTTGAACTGTACTTGAACTCCTGCTGCCTCGGAGCCGGTCGGTGCCGCTGACTCCTCCGACTGTAATCGATGACGCCGTTCCTCCATCACCGAGGCTTTTCTTCATTCATGTGATGAATTTGTTGACGATCTCAAGACAAACGACATTTTCTAGAATTACCATTTCTTCACGGTCTTTGAGGATTTTTATTTTTTTTTCCTGGTCATGCTGAATTGTTTAAAATAAAAAATGAAAAATTCGATCTCAGGCTTGTTATCTGTGACATTTCACTGATGGAGCTGAATTTTAAACGGAAGAAGCAGGAAAGTGTTTATTTACCTTATGCTAAAAAAAGAGATTTTAATGCCAAACTGTTGTTTTTCAGTCTGTCTGAGGAGATTTTGATGGAACAGTCGGGAAGTCATTGGTAAAGTTTCAGGCTGAGACTTCATGTCAGCTTAAAGCAAAAAGAGGAAGCTTAAAAGTGAGAAAAGAATGTTTAAGAATGACTAAAGAATCTGTTAATGAAGCAAATAATTCTACTGGACAAGAAATCTTATAAATGGGTTTCAAAATCTAGAAACGAAGCTCTAAAACATTCAAAAGGGGAAAAATAAGAAAAAACTTAATGCTATACAGCCTAATACTGAGTTTTGTTTTTATTATTTTTTAGGCAAATAGTTTGTATTTTGAGTTTTTATGAACATAATTGTTGGTTATTTTGATTATAGTGACAAAAAACGAATGTATTTACAATTGTAGCGCGTTTTTGAACGTGCTAAAAGCGAATCATGAACGCACATTCAGCCGCTGGTGTTCACACAGCGGAGCAGCAGGGAGCAGCAGGGAGCAGCAGGGAGCAGCAGGGAGCAGCAGGGAGCGGGTGATTCTTCTTTTGTTCTTTTGACTGTTTACTAGCGCATGTCTGCCCCCTACAGTTGGTACAAGCTTGGTGCACTAAGTCAAAGTGGTGCAAATCTTGCTCCAGGCCTTTTCTTTCACGTTTGTTCTCATGTGTGAAAGACTTGGTGTCATAGAAAAAACATTTATTAATATCTGTATGTACGTATATATGCAAAACTTTATTGAAATTCTAGAAATGTAATAAAAGAACCACAATTTTGCAATTACACTTCAATAAACATAATTATCACAAACTAACTCTCGCGATAATTCTTTCAAAAACATGGTGACAGCGAAGCGTGGAATCTGGCTGTTGGTCACATGACTCGTTTAATAAGAAGTGTTTCCACTGCAGTTTTGCGAAAAAAGGCCAATTTTGATTTAAACCCACCACCTTAAAAACGTTTTTTTTTCTTTTTCAATAAATATGTTTTTCTAAATTGTAATGTTTTCATCAGACGAATTTATTACAGCAACTCCAATTTGTGCAGTTTAATTGTTGATGGAAACGTAGCTCGTAGGGATGCAACATTATTCAATATAAAACTGAACCGTTCAACACGCGTCTGACAATTCAATTCAACTTATTTTTTCTGTTCCAGTCTGAGGTGCCTTAAGGCTGTCTCTCCCGCTTCCTTCCAGAAACTACCTTGACCCTCCTACGATAGTCGGGTAATAAAAGTTTTAGCTTAATGCTTAAAACAACCGCAATACTTATATTGTTTTGGCTAATAGAATTACCGTATTTTTCGGACTATAAGTCGCACCGGAGTATAAGTCGCAGGGGCCAAAAAATGCATAATGAAGAAGAAAAAACCATACATAAGTCGCACTGGAGTATAAGTCGCATTTTTTTCAAGTAATTTATTTTACAAACTGGTTGAAAAAAACAATATTACATCATCCTGGAAGGTAAGTTATAACATTCATAAGTGAATAGAAAACAGGCTGAATATGTGTCAACACATATTCACATATTAGCATCATGAAAAAAACGAAAAGGTGTAGCATTTATATAACATAACAGTTTTATTTAACTATAGCCTCAAGAACTCATCAACTTTGTATCTTTACTGTAATTAATTGCACGCAATCTCTCTCCATATCACTAAATCCCTTAAATTCTTCGTCGTCTGTGTCACGTCTGAATAACTAAAGTAAATAAAGTAATTGCATAGATCACCATAAGAGGGCACTCTAGACCTACGGTCCATATCTCATCATTAAAAATTCGTATATAAGTCGCACTGGAGTATAAGTCGCAGGGACATTCAATCTATGAAAAAAAACGCTACTTATAGTCCGGAAAATACGGTAATTAAGGAATACTGCACTTTATTTATGTTGCTGTTGTTGTTTATTTTGACGAGTAAGTCAGTTTTAACATTTTAAATTGGTTCAGTTTAGATTGTTTTTACATCCATCAGTCAAAACTTAAGAGAACTGCTTAAAATGTTGCAGTTCATAGAAGTTGTTATGTTTACAAGTATACAAGAGTACTATTTAAATTTGATTCTGCAATAAATGCCAAGAACTGTAGAAAATATCTGAATTTTTGTCATGGTATTTTTCTTTGTAAAATAAATCATTTGTTTATTTTTTTTCTTACTCAATACATATCAAACCGATATTGAGGTACGCATCGAATCGTGAGCAATCCCTCGTAGCTAGTGTCTCCTTCGTGATCGTGTTTACAGCGGTTGGTACTCTTGTTTCCGACTTCCTGATTGGTCACAGTTCAGTGTTGTCGCAAATTCGCAATTTAACGTCAAGAAGTTCAACTGGTTGAACTTACAGTGAACGGCCCGTTTGTACATGGAGCTCTCTAAACATGGATACCCAAAATTCGGGTTGACGTGCGTATACGTAGACTTTTCATTGAAATTCGTTGAAGTTTAAAATAGAACCAGTAGAATCTGAGTTGTAAATCTAGTTTTTCAGTTGTGATTTGACTCATTTTGATCCTAATTTAGCTCTTAATGAGACAGCAGAATTCTCCACTGGGCTGATTTTGAGAAAAGCTTGAAAGGGTATAGAGATGAGTTTGAAAGAAAAACAAGACTTTAAATCTTTGTGAGGATCACATGGTTTTGCGGTGTGAACCGCGGCGACTGGTTCTGCGTGGACCGCTGATAGGAGGTGGTGGTCTTTGTAAACACCCATCACGGTGATGGACGCTCACCGAGGAAGGCCGCTCTGTACCGACTGCCTCCGTCTCCCCGTTAATTCAGGGCCACGTCAGTCAGTCTGCGCGAAGACGTGAGGCGTCACACTCCACCATAGCAGAGTAATCATTAACGGAAGAAAAGCGCCGCCGCTCGCCTGGTAAAGAACGGAGGACATGAAAGGAGACGCCAAGACGGAATGGAGTGGAGGAGGACAGCTCGACTAATGATTCAAGCCGGCGTATTCCGTCGCCACTTCATTTCATACAATGCCTTTAATTACCAGTCATTCTCGCAGCTCGGCGCTATTGTGAGGCTTTATCATGGAGGATTAGGGCTTCACAATAAGCAGAGATGGATGAGTTTTCTTTACTGCTGTGGTTTTTGTTCTTTCAAACAAGAACAGGTACGATCCTGTTTTCTTTCCTCGGCTTTTAACCTTCAGTTTGTAAAAAAGTGTGGTCAAAGGGGAGGGGCAAAGGGCGCCACTGAGTTCTTTATTAGGTGTTTTAATGAAGTGCTCACAGAGGACAGTTTCTCTGGGAGATTCCTGTAAAGAAGCTGTAAATCTTCTGTTTAGGTCATGAACATCCAGGAACTCTCTGGAGGAAAAGTTGAAGATCTGTTTTATGAAAACGTATTTTTGAGAAGTCATGTTTGATTAGAAAGTTTAGATGAGAACAGAACAATGATGATGGTGGAAAACAAAACTACAACTTGAAGAAAAACGGTATTTGATGACAAAGTGGAAACGGATTGAATTAACGGATTAGTATGATGGAGGATTCAATCATGTTTACTGACTTTTATCAAATGTTTGCCTTATTAATGGAAGTTTATGGAACAAATGGTTCCATAATAATCCTCTGAAATAAACCCAACAATTGGAAATACGTCATTTTAGTTCCTGCTTGTTTCTATATTTCATCACAGAATTTCCAAAGCGGATTCACTTTGTTTCTGGTTCCTTCTTATGTTCTGATTCCATCAGGAGTTCTGCAGGTTCTCGGATCATTTGTGTAGAACTCAGTGTTTGTGTAGCCTCCCTGATTAGATCATGGATATATCGATAAATGGATAAACGTTAATCACTTTGAGTTGGTCGGGTCTATTGAAAACCACACAAGATTTCAAAAAGTAGAATAAAATGTAAGAATTGATTAGAAAAAGTGGTGTTGTACCCACTCCCTCTCTATCTACCTCGACTGCTACACCTGCTATGTTGGTTTTATCTCCATAGCAACGATTACATTTTTTGGTCACCTGTGGGTGGCGAACACATCTATGTAAATTTTTAAAAAATCGGCAAAAGTAAATTTTTGGATTTCCTTAGCAACAGAGGTTTTCTGTTAACTACGGCCACATTCCTATTACAGTCATATTGTTTTATTAAGTTTGAGCTGGGGAATCATTTATTACATTTTCACAATATTTCAGTAAAAAATATGCAAGAAACCAATGTTTTTAAAACTTTAAAACTACAAACTATAAAACCAACCTTTTCTTTGCCAGGTAGCGTCCCAGTGACCTAAGCTAGTAATTAGTTAGGAGCTGATAAATTCCTAGAAGCTTAAATTCAAAGAAAATTCTAAAGGTGTTTTTTAAATTTAATATGGCAGCCTCAACAGCCAAGGATAGTTTAGTTGTCCTTATGAAAGATTTTTTTTTTTTCATATTTTCAAAAAATGTAGAAATCGAAAAAAAAAAATATCACAATTTACAACAACTAAAAAAGTTATTTTGTTTATTCCTGGCGTGTGTTTTGGTTTCGTTAGCGGATTTTGAAATATTTTTAGCCTCATAAGAGATTTTGGCCCCGTTCATTTAACAGTTTCTCCTGCTGTGATGTCATCCTTTGGGGGCGGGGCTCATTGTGCCCAAATTCATTTTCTCTTGGTCCCTGCAGTCCAGGACTAACGTGGGACAGAATTCAGCCATAAAATCTTGATGGTTGGACTCGTTCCTCAGGTGTGAAACCCTTTGAGAGTCTGAACCCGACTCTTCACTCTGGTTTCAGAACAAAAACCCAAATTTAAGAAACTTTACGGTTCTGTCTGAAAGAACAGGAAGTAATACTTTAAGCTTTGTTATCCCCAAAAGTGCGATCAGCTGGTTTCAGCAGAAAAGTAGAAGGCATGAAGCGGCTGCTGCCGTCGGACCAAAGGGCGTGTTTGCTGCTGACCTGGCGGCAGGTGTGCGCCCGCCGTGGCCTTGACTCTTCTGTTTGCTCAGTGGGGTGAGGCTTTGGAGCTTCCTGTCGCATAAAAGCTAATTTCTACCGTCCCAAAAAACTTTATTAAACAAGTAAAATGTTTTTTGATCTTTGTTTGTGACTAAAGTCAAATTTTGTAGAAGAATTTCTGTCAATTTTAAACATTTATTTGTATTTATTTATTATTTGTGTTAGTTCTTAGACATGAGAAAAGCAAAATAATTTAAAATATATATATGTTCATGGGGTTTTTGAATATGAACCAGGATAAAGTGAGTATATTTGTAGAATTTCTGCAGATAAAAGCATAAAACTATATTTATGATGGCCAGATTTGAACCTTTCTTCTGTAAAACTTTCTTTCCCATGAGTACTTTGGCGCCTGAAGCTGATTTTAATGTTCAATCTGCTTGAAACAGCTTTAAAATCGCATCTTTAAACACTAAATTGATTCCAACAACTTTTTTAATTTTCATTTAAAACCAATTTTCCTTGTTAATGTGAAACTGTTTTTTCTTTGACAAATGAAATAAAACAAAATAAAAATGATCGTTTCTAGAATTAAAATGAACCGATATCGTTTTTGCAAGAAAAAAATAACCATACATTTATTAATGAATCAATTTGATTGAGATAATTAATTTGAGATCAATTATTCAAATGTTTTTCATTCATTTTAAACCCTGATTTTGTTATTTCATGTTTAAGCTCTATTGATGTGCAGTGGGATATTAAAAACATGAACTACACTCTAAAGTTCTGACCTTTGAGGAGAAATTCTGTTCAGGAAAGAGGTTGGAACCATTCTACTATACAGGTTTTAGAATACTAAAATATTCAGGATCTAAATTCTTCTTTTTTTACCACTTTCATTTGAATCTGTTGATCTCCTTTACAGAGAAGTTTCATTATCTTTAAATCTGTTTTCTGACATTCCTGTCTTTTATTCGCTGCACAAATTGTTTTTTTTTTTCACCAAAATACATGTTTTTGTTTTGTTGATGTGCATAAAAATAAATGGAATTGTTAAGATTCAACAGGAATTAGTCAAAAACTACAATGAAAACCAAAAGCTGTAGCCAGAGGAAGGAGATCATGTCTTCTCTTCAGCTCCTTTCAGAACATTTTCAGCTTGTACTTTGACATGACACACATTTTTTAAGTATATTTGCTTTTTAAAGTACCTTTGTTATAAATAATTAACTTGAAGAATAACAAACTCCTGTTTTGTTATCAGCTCAATCATTTATCTGTATGTTTAACAAGCTCTTATTTTGTAAACTATCTCAAACTCTCGTATTACTTTGAAATGACTTTCTTTTTAAAACCTGCAAAAGTAGAATAAAACATTTTAAAGGGACAAATGCTGTAAGTATTTAATTTCAACTATTGATTTCCATTTCAGTTCAGGACACAGTCCATAAAACAGAACATGCAGCAGACTTATTTTGGAAGGAGAAGGGAAAGTTGTGACCTTTGTGCCTCAGACGGACCTTCTGCCCAATCAAAACAGGTTAAAATGACTCCAGCTAACGTGAAAACTGTTAAAAGACATGGAATGAAAGGAAAAGTTTAGGAGAAAGTTTGAGTCTATTGACTGTAAGATTCACTTTTTGGGCTGCGAGTTTGCAATACAAGCTATTAATAAGTAAACGCTCACCAGGAATGCTAATCACTTCTGTGTTCTAACAACTACTTTAACCCTTTACTCCTGTACTGAGTTACTCCCGACGTGTTCACCTCGTCTGACAGCTCCGAGTGCAGTGAAAGCCGTTCAACACCTGCTGTTTGCTCAGGTGTTGCCGGTCAGATGTTTGAGCACAGCCTCAGTAAACTTCCTCAGTTTGTCCTTAAATGGAGCCGAAAACGACTTCTTTAAAAACTCGGTCGGTTGGAGTTTGTTGCATTACTGATGCTAATGAGGAACAAGAAAATCGTTTTCACTTTTACATTTTTTTTCATGTACAAACGTGCCGTAGTCAAATGAAACTCGACATTCAAGTCAAACTGGCGGTTTCCATCCATACGGGGTGAGCTGTCGGTTAATAATGGTGACTGAGATGCTGTTTTATTAGCCTCTGGTTTTCCCTCCTGATAAGTTTACCACAGATTTTCAAGAATGAACAGATCTCATTTTAGCTGCTTTATTGTGACGACACGTAGGGTTTTTCCTCATGTTTGTTTTGGGAAAAATTGCTTATAATTTAAAAAAAAAATCTTATTTTTCTTTAGTGGAATATCCAATTTCGTTGTTCTGGGTGGTCTTTTAATTATTAGCCAATATCCAGAAGTCTATGTTGTTTTTTAAAGATATATTTTCTGCAGAGCAGCATAAGTTCGTTAGAAAATCTAGCAAAAAAAATGACAAGCAATACCAGCTCAGACGAGGAAAATAAAGACGTTAATGGATCTGTTGTCTTCAAGTGGATTTATCAGAATTGTAGCAGGGAAAGGAGACTGAAAAAGCCCACGCTTTTTCAAGCCACTGGTTTTCTTCTGGTCCTGATCAATTACAGTTTGAATAAAAAAAATACACAGAAACGCCGTTTTGATCTTAAAATATTTGTGTACTCCATGAGAAAAAAGCTACTAGATTATTTTAAAAACACAATTTTTATTGGAGTGGATCTTTAATATATACTAGACAATTTCTAGTCACTGAAAATGTTTAAGCTTTGAATCTGAATTTAACTTGTAATAATTAAAATGTCATTTTTAGTTCTGAACGTTTAGTTTCTAATCCAGATTGTGACTCAAAATACATTTTGTCAACACTTTATCTTTGATGCTGTCTGGCTTTTTGTAGAGTGTTTGTTATAAAGACATCTATAGGAAACGTGAGGAGATGGTTCTTTAAGGAGAAATTGATGGATCCATTAAAGATAATAAATGTTAGTCGTTTTAAATTCACTCTGGTTATTGTTCCATAATTTGAATAGAACTGAAGTGTTATCATGACAGATTTAGAACTTTGTTGCACAAACTTTTGATTTTATTTACCTTTTTAATTGAAATTTTAAAGTTTATTTAAGTTTTTGTCCGGTTTGTGATTTAAAGTGACATTTAAAACAACAAAAAAGGAAAACAAAACCATTGATTTGATTTAAATGGACATTTTCATAGTGGAAATACTTATTTTTTTCAAGAAAATGAGTTGACATTGAATAAACTCAGTGTTGCTAGTTGATCCTGTCATTTTGTAGAATAAATATCATTTCTTTGCTGAGGATTTTTGAGGTGACTGGATTGGGGAATATCGTTGGAGAAGCAGAAGTTCTGCCTCTTTTTGAAGGCAGTGAAGCTGAAAACAGGAGTGCTGCTGTGATATGAGCTGAAAGTAGAAAAACACATTTTGGCTGCTCTTATATAAATATAAGTGGAGCGCGGAGGGCAACAGACCGCCATCATTCCCAGTATTTGGAGGTGACGGGGTCTCGGTGTGTGGGCTGTAATTCCAACCACCTGTCATTTGCTAAAAGCTGTGAGAGCCCTGAATGCTGGGCAGTTTGAGAGGAGGAGACGCTGTAAAAACAGGTTTAGTTTGCTGCAAACATTTATCAATGAGGAGGTCTGTTTTCCAAACAAAGGGGTCTATATAATCTATATCATCTATAATCATCTGGGAGCCAGCATCTGCAGCTGAGGTCTGCTGTTGTCCTGCCTCAACGAGGAGGATTGTTGGGAAAAGCGGCGACTTCAGCTGAGAGTTTGGAGGGAGAATGTGTGTGGCGGCGTCTTTACATGTGGTCTGAGGTGAGATGGTTCTTCCTGTCCCGACACTTGTGGAAAACACATGTGGTGAGGGTTCCACAGGAGCCGGAGATGTTAAGCGCCGTGCTGCTGGAGACGACCAATAAAAAGACAAATGTGTGTTTTTCCTCTCAACCCCTGCTCTCCTCCCAGGAAACCCCAGACCGCCAGCCTCCTCACCGCCTCTTCATCCTCTTTTATTCCAGCATTTATGAACTCGGATCCTCACTGACTTAATTTTTTTTTACATTTTTTTTTTTAAGTTTTGGAACTTTGAGAATTTGCTGTTCCAAGATCTTAAATCACAGACGACTGAGACATTCTTATTTTAACCTGAAAGATGCAATACTAAACAAAAAATTCAAGAGTTGTCACAGCATTAAAATTTTGGAACGCTCAAGTTTTGTATCGTCTTTGAAGATCCACTCTGATTGAATTTATTTTTTTGTGTTGTTCTCTGAAAATCTTTTACCAACATTTTCCCCCAAAAATTGTGCTTTTTAACATGGCATCACATGAAGGACTATTTGAACCTCTAAGAAAATATCTTTTCCCACTTTAGACATGAAATCCCAATAATTATTAGAAATTAATTTGTCACCGAGGTTGTTTTAAATTCAACCCTGAAGATGCTGAAGCTAATAGCCAGCTAAAATATTAGCTAAATGCCAAATTAGCCCAAAAAACTAAAAATAAATAAATAAAAAGTAAATTAGGTTAGCCAAAACAACTAGAATGTAAATATTAGCCTATGTCCAAAACGGCCTAAAACTTTTATTTTTTAAATGATTAAAATGCTGAAGCTGTTAGCTGAAATTCCTGAAGCTAATAGCTGAAAATGCTGAAGCTGATAGTCAGCCAAAATATTAGTCAAATGCCAAATTAGCCTAAAAACAGAAAGCCTACATTATGGTAAACCTGTGGGACACTAAAGTGCACTGATTTCAGAGAATCCCTTTTTGGTGTTTTTAATGTTTTTTTTTTTCTTTGTTTTTTTTTGCCTTTTCTTTTTTTTTCTGATGAAAGGACATATTTAAAGAAATTTAAGTTCAACATTTCATTTCTTTATCAAAATAATTAGAAATCAGGCTCAAGAAAAAAGATGGAGTTTGAAAGGATCATATTTGTGACATAGAAAATATACTGGGCGGGGCTACAAGCTCCCCGCTCCGCTCCATTCTGATACATTCACTTGTAGACAAATAAATCCATGAGCGTCTTTGTTTTCCTGGTCTGAGCTGGAATCTGGATCTAAACTGTCCGTCTGGATAGAAATGATATTGCTCACCGTTTTTGGGATGTAAGCTAACAGGAGAGCATGTAACAGATGGGCGATGGGAAGTGGGGGTGTGCTTGCACAAGGCCAAGAGTCCCGCCCACTTTGGAGATGAGTTTCTAATGAATGCCTGCTGCTCTGCAGAAACTATGTCCTTGACAATGACAGATTTTTGGCCAAAAACGACATAATCATAATTAAAAGACCACTGGGAACTCTTTGGAAAGGGTCAAAAGATGATTGGAAAGGGACTTTAAAAGTTGTATTTAATGTTTTTCTTACTTTTTTAAAAATCTTTTTGTTATTCAAATCATAATTCCTAATTTCTAGTTTTTGCTTTCAAGGATTTGGGCATAACTGCTACGAAAAAATTAACTTTCCCCCCAAAAAATCTAATACTGGTTATTAAAACGTTTTTGTCTGTTTAGCCTTTTAGCTACTTTATACTACGATTAACTCAAAGCAATTCAATCAATGTACAAATGTTGTGTCAGGACAAAAATAAGACTAAAATGAAAATAAAACATGAAAAGTTCAAGAAATAAAAGGATAAAAAAGTTTCTGAAGGAAAGTTGCTGTTGACCAACTTTAAAACCATCAACATGATCGTTATCACTTAAAGAAAAACTGGTTTAACAGTTTAGTGTTTATGTTGCTCTTTAGCCTTAAATTTCAGCTCAAACTGTAGTTTGAATCTGCAAACGCCTGAAAAACTTTCAAAAAATGATCAAGTTCAATCTGAAAAAGAGAGTGATTCTAAATGTGTTAAACGTCAGTAAACAGATGGTTAAACTGAGACTCTGGACTTTCACTTTCTCTTCTGTTTTTATGAGGGTTTTCCTGCTGCTTTAAACTTCTGTTTTCAGCGTTATATTGGACATAAAAGACTCTTTATAACCTTTCAAACGTTTTCAAAAAGGAGGACACCTCCCTGAGCTGTAGAACTCACTCTGTCACTTCAAACTTGTTGTCATTTTTGCCGTTAAACTCTCCAACAAGCCTGATCTGCAGCTGACAGGTCTGCTCCACAGGCCTGTTGTTGGAGCGTAACATGAAGCAGCTTCTATGGGTGATTCTCTACTCGAGTTTGGTTTCAGAACTGCTGAAATACTGAAGCTGCATTCAGGGAAAATCAGAACCTTCAACTCGGATTACCTATGAGTCACAAGTCAAAGCTACATTTAATTATGCTCAGTTTTAAATGTATTTAAAATTAAAAAAATACATAAACGGTTCAATTTATCAGCAAATTTATCTAAGTATTTCTTAAATAAATGTTGAAAATTAAGAAGAATGTTTGCGATGGCTCCTCCCACAGTCGGGCGAATCCTGTCCGTTGTGAATGCAGCTTAAAGGGTGTGGACTACCAAGAAGCTCCCTCCTGATTGGTGAAAGTGGTTGCCATAGGAGACCAGACCAATCACAACTTACTGACTGATGTCGCCTGGCTCCAACACGGCACGAAGATGCTAGTGCTGATAGCTGAAGATGCTGAAATTGTTAGCTAAAAACGATGAAGCTGATAACCAGCTAAAATATTAGCTAAATGCAAAATCAGCCAAAAAACGAAAAAATTGATTAGCCAAAACAGCTAGCATGTAGTTAAAAAAAGATGGCTAAACTTCAAAATAGCCTAAAAAACTTAAAAAGAACCTAAGTTAGCCAATACGGCTATCGTGTAAATATTAGCCTAACTCCAAAACATCCCAAAAAACTTTATAAAAAAAATAGCCTGAATTAGCCAAAACAGCTAGCATGTAGCTGAAATATTAGCCTAGAAAAATCTTAGTAAAAAACAAAATATTCCAAAAAGCTAGCAGAATGGCCATTTTTAAAACTGTAACTTTTTCACATAATCATGAATAATCAAGACGCTGGAATATTATTCCAGAATAAATCAACTTAAACCTTAAATAACTTTAAATATTTTACCCTCCATAAAAATATATTATATAAGCTAGAAATAAGCTCACGATAACATCGGGTCATTAATAACAATAAAATAAAATGATCTTGATAGAGTTCCCTGGGCCTTGACTTTGTGGTCTGTGGTTATAACTGCGTGGCTGGTTTTTCCCGCCCATATTTTTGGAACTTAAAGGTTTCACAGTGTCGTCATGGAGACCATTGTAAATGTTAAATGTTAGTTCAAATCAGCCCCTTAAAAACCACTAAATGAAGTCATCAGTGGCTTTTGCTTTAAACAATAATACATCAAAGTGGTGAGGCATCATTTAACGAGCATTTTAACAAGATGTTTTGATTTAATAAGAAATTTCTAACTTTTTCTTACATTTTTGCTCAGTTTTCCAAAAAGTCTTATTTAAAGGGAGTACGTAAAGCAGCCATAACTGTTGTCAACGTTAATTTTTTGAAGAAGTTAGTTGACTTAAACTTTTCTTTTCCTTTTTTTTTTTTTTTTTTTTTATAGTTTCTGTAAAAGTTTTTACCAGAGAAACCTCAGTCTGTGTTGTAACGGTCCGTCTGCGGTTTGGTTTTCAGATTCTGCTTTTGTTCGTCTGGATGTTCTTCCTGCTGCTTCTCTGTTCATGTGTGGGCACCTAAACTCCTCCAATCAATGGAGACGCCTTCAAAGGACCCCAGGAGCTCCAGCCGGGTCCGCAAGCCTCCGTTTGTCAGAAGATTCTGTTTTTGGTTCAGGTTTCAACAGCTTTACTTCTAAAGGTTGTTTGTTTGTGCTGCAGGTTAATGTTTGACAACGTGATAAGAGAAGAAATCGAACCTAAAACTGCAACCATCTAATAATGTTTCTTCTGAACTTCCTTCAAACTTTCTTCTCCAGCTCGTTTCTCTGTCAGTCATCTACTTTTTGTGTCTTTCTGACCCAGTTTATGGATCCTAAAAGGATTAAACATCCGTGTGAAACTTTAATCTGCAGGAAACAAACACAGCGTGTTTGCTGCTGAGGTGTAAATGCCTGCAAATCTGATTGGTCATGGCCCTCTGCGCCCTGAAATTTCCCTTCCAGTGGCCACACAACACTTTTATTATTGATTCCTTCTTATTGTTATTAAGCCGTTTTCAACTTTCATGCCTCACTTGTGCTAAAAAATGCTGCAAGACAAAAGAGAATAAAGAAAGCTTAGGCTAAAAATAATTTGTGTGAAGAAATGCAGTTCTGTATTATAAAAACAGCATTAAAAGGAGTCCATGTGATGGAAATAATCCAGGACTTTTCCAAAATAAAACTTCCTTCAGGTTTTTTTTGTGATATAAATCTCGTCTCCACTGACCTGCACAGTCCGATCAAGTTTAGACTGGTTCAGACAATTCAGGGGAGTGTTTCCTCTCAAAGTTGGACCGTCATGTGGGGTGTAGGCCGATCGTGTAGCTTCACATCATAGTAGTGCGACGACGGCAAAAGAAAAGCTAACCATAACAGTGACGGTCATCCAGCAGCTCTTCAATGATCTCCTGCCAATCAACAGGTTTCAACAGAAGCTCCGCCCTGACCGGTCCGGTCCAATATTCTATGGACCTGCAACCAATGCAGGCCTAAGAATGTTAGTGTTCGGTTCAGTTTAATGGGTCGATTTTAGAATGGAAACACTCAAAATACCGAACTGGACCGCTCAGTGGAAACTAGGGCTGCCACAAACGATTATTTTAAGAGTCGACTAATCACAGATTATTTTTTCAGATTAGTCGACTAATCGGGTCATGCGTAAAGTGGATGTAAAGCACACATCTTAAACATCATTAGCTTTAAACTAAATAAAAACTAGATAAATAGCATTACCCGTGGTAATGCTAGTATGAATGCTTTTTGCTGAAAGTAGTAGAAAGTGGTGACGCAATTTACTTTAACTGCTGAAGGGATTTGCTGAAAATACAAAAGCTATTTGCAAAATGTTACATTTGTTCAACTGAATTTTATTTATATATCCCAAAATCACAAAGAAAATTTGCCTCTTTGTGCTTCATGCAGGTCATTTTACAGATGTAGAAAAGACTTAACTTTGCTAAAGAACTATGAAAGAGCGCTGAAGTTGACCTAAATTTATTAAAAATTTGTAGTAACATTTTTTTAAAATCCCTAATACATGCTAGTTTTGCAAAAATATTTAGTGTGTTGCTTAAACATGAGCTAAACTCTAAATTAGTCCAAAAAACTTCAGTAATGCAAAATTAGCAAAAAAAGCTAGTTCGTTGCTTAAATACTAGCTAAACTCCAAAATAGCATAAAAGTCCTCAGTAAACTAAATTATCCTAAAACGTTAGCATGTTGTTAAAATAGAAGCTAAACTCCAAATTAGCCTAAAAAACAGTAGATTAAAAATTAGCCAAGAACATTAGCATGTTGCTAAAATATTAGGTAAACTCCAATTTTTTTAAAATGACTATAAAAGATGAAAACATAGCCTATGAATGTATTTAAAGGCTTGGCATCTGAAACAAAGAACTATTTATCAGAAAAGATAAAGTTTTGGTCTCATTGACTCAAATATAACAAAAGTGCTTTTTTTGGTGCTGAACGCTCACAACTTTGTTCAACTTTAGTACACTTGGACTCCATATAATGTAAAGTAATGACTAATTGACTATAAAATTAATAGTCTATTAGTCGACTAATCAACTTTTAAATTAGTCATCGACTATTTTAATAGTCGATTAGTCACTAATTGTGGCAGCCCTAATCGAAACGAGGCTACTCAGGATTCACAGTTCCAGCCCCACACCATCATACTACCACCACCGTGTCTGACTTTCCCTAATCTTGTTTATTAGTTAGAATCCTGATTTTGAGGCACAAAACCTTCAGGAAGTTCTTGTCTCATCAGAACTTTTGTTCAACAGTTTTGGGAGTTTCTTTCCATTTTTGTCTTTTTCTGACTGTATGATGAAGAACTCTGACCTGAACTGAGCCATTCCAGGCCTGAGCTTCTCTTTATCTTGTTTTGCTTCTTTGGCGATGAAGAGTCCTCATTGTGTTCTTCTACTCGTTTGGTCGTTCTGTTATGTGGAAGTTCTCCTGAAAGCTCGTTTCTGAGGAAAAGCCAGTTTCACCTTTCACCAAATTACGTCAGCGTTGTCTGGCTGCCTTTTCCTCCGATTAGATTTGGACTGAAGGTCAGATCCAAAGTCTGTGCAAGTTTCAGTTTGCCGTTTGACTCCATGAGTACAGTAACAGTTTAGCAGCAGCTTTTCCTCCTCATTGTTGAAGACTCCTCCCTTTTTTCTTTCTGATATTTTATCTTGGATGAAACCCAAGTCAGATTTAGAGTCTGCGTTGGCTGCTCTTTGGTTTTTTAGTCCATCCTTCAGGTTTCTCCCTCTTCTGTTTCCCCTCTCTGCTTTAGCTGTTTGTGACCGACACAATCTCGCCTCTGTGTGAGTTAGCTGCAGGTCTTAATGGGTTAACATTCTGATTACTTGCAGAGTTCTTGTTCTCGGTCTCCTGAGTCACGCTGAAGGCATCAGGGCCGTACCAACACCGCTCTTCCCGTCTGTTTTAGCCATTTTCAATAAGAATCCCTGACATGTAAGCGGCGCTCGCCCTCTGTGCTGGACTTTCTGCGGCGATCCTGATATTTGGTCAGATAAGAAATCCGAGTTGCAGTTGGAAGCTGGACCAGAGTGCTCCTGCTTCATTTCCTGTGTGGTTTGGCTTCATGCCCTCCCTGTTTTTCTTCCACCTCCTCAGATTTTATGTTCATTCTTCCCAGCAACTTCAACAAAAACGTTGACGACGCGTGAGACAAAACCCCAGCCTGCATTTCATTTAAAACAGACTCGCATCTGTTATTTTGACCCCCTCTTTGGGCCCTTATATAACTTTTCTGTAGTTGGATTCATTTTTATTCAGTGTTTTGAAAAGACGTGTTGTTTAATTCACCACACTGCACAATTGTTTTTCTCAGCCTTCCGTCAGGATGTTTCCTGTTTGTATCTTTGTGGAATGATAAATCTTTACCAATTTATGGCTACATTGTCGGTTGTAAGTGAAGCCAGATGTTGGGTCTTCATGACCTCCAGAGCAACCGTGGCGTCGTTGTCTCCTGGATTTACAACACAAACTGTCAGTTGTTGTCTCAGCAGTTTGTGTAGTTTCTGTACGTTTTCTATGAAGTGATTTTTGTGACACCATATTGCAATAATAAGTCACAGTTTTGAGATCAAAAATGTCTAAACTGCCAACAAAATGTGAAGTGTTAAGAATAAAAATTCATAA